>NC_069700.1:36924095-37227125 GCF_023699985.2 Odocoileus virginianus | reverse complement strand
TATTCAAATGGCATATAATATTGCCAAAATTTGCATAGCCCTTTTTGTCTGAACTATTAAGCTAGTCTCTGAAATTTAATGGAACTTAAAGGCTAAATGTGATGCATATTCCAACACATTCCACCATGTCATAATTTCAGTCATAGTTTATGTCCAGTTTTGGCATTGCTTCATTATGGTACCATCTTCAAAGTCTTTTCTAGTTCCTTGCTCTTTTCATGTTCTATATACTTCTGAATTCTTCATTAAGAAACCTGTCAAGTGAAACACCTTACAAGCAAGAGTCATATCTTGCTTACATTTATATCACCTGCACTTAAAATGTGTGTGTGTGTATATATATATAAATATATAATGAATGTAACTAACCTGAGGCAATCAGAAAAGTTATCACAGGAATATTCATTGAAAATTTATCCATGTTAATCTGATATAGTGGAATAAATTAAATTTTGGTTTTAATAATTGAGACTAACATGAATCTACATTATAAACTATCACTAATTAATACTTATGTATGGAATCTAGAAAGATAGTACAGATGAACCTATTTGCAGGGCGGGAGTAGAGATGCAGGCATAGAAGACAGATTTGTAGATACTGTCAGGGGGAATCAAAGAGTGGGGAAAACTGAGAGTAGGATCAAGGTACGTACACTATCGTGAGTAAAATAGATGACTGTGGAAAGATGCTGAATATCACAGAGAGCGCAGCTCCTTGCTCTGTGATGACCTAGAGGGCTGATGGGGGGATGACTCAACAGGGAGGCTATACACGTATACACGTAGCTGATTCATTTTGTGGTACAGCAGAAACCAGCAAAACATTGTAAAGCAATTAAACTCCAATTTAAAAAGTTATCAAAAAGCTACATAGCACACTTTTGTGCTTATAATTTTCTTGAAGATCATGTTCCTAATCTCAGTAGATGTAGAATTCACCTTGTTTTATGTATATGTCTACCCTTTGTGACTGAACACTCTATTTGTTTAAATAATTCCCTAGCACGGTTGTTGTTGATGTTTGTTCCTTTCCCCAGCATACATTTGTTCACCACCTGCTAGGTGGCAGGCACAAGTCTAAGCAGTAGAAATTGCAACAATGAACAAAATCAAGAGTCATCATCCTGACCTCATAGAATAATAGACTGGGGAAACTAATCAACCAACAGCAGAAAACTATATATGTGAGCATTTTGATCACGCTACCATGATAATATGTGTGTGGAGATCACAAGAAATTGGAGTCAGTGACATTTTGGTACAGATTTTTGTTGTTGTTGGAGGCCTGATATAGTCTTCTTAATGTCTTACTCACTTTTGATTAAAGGAAGCACATTCATAACCTTTCTTCAACCTATCCACTTTTCTCAGAAGTTATAGTTTTTAGTCATCAAAATTATCTGTGTATTGGAACCCCTCACAGTGCCAGTTTAGAATTATTAAATTAGCACTGAAATAAATTCTTTAAAAATAATTCCTTTACATATGTATTTCTGTATACACATAGTTTTTATGTAATTATAGCACATGTACAATTCTGTAGTGCGATTGCTGGCATATTTTAGATGCTCAGTGTGTGTTGGATCTATAACCTCCTACTTGCATCTCAATTCCCATATATTTTGTGCTAGGATACATTTCATAGGAGCAAAAATCATTATACCTCCATCTCTCTCAGTCTCAAGAAAATAATTCCCTGTTTCATAAAAGAAAATAGAAATTCCTTGATGCTTTGACTTTCAGTACAAGGGCTCAGAATCAAGTATTCCCGTAACTATTCTCTGGTTCATAAAAGAATTTCACAAACAATACTGAAGGAGTCAGAAACCTGCCTCTGGGGTCACTTCTGGGACTTCTTGCCTTTCCCTTCAGGCAGGTCACTTCCTTTGTTTGTGCCTCTTTTATAAAAGCAAAGGCTTGAAAATGGGGACCTCTACCTTCCCTTCCAGCCCCATGAGTCTGTAGACTCCAACCAAAGGATAAGAGCTTTAAATTCTAATTATATTCAACATGTTGCTCTTATTACAGACATTCCTGAATCTCAGTGAAGGTTTAATCCAAATTCTCTTGAAATACTTAGAAAAGGTCAGAAGATTTAAGAATGACTCAGTTCAACAAATTGTTTTCCACTCTTTATCTGAAAACTTTCACCGGGCTTTACCTCTGAGACTCACACTGCTATTTTTCCTGCTTATTTTATTCTGTCTCCAAATTTTCTCTGCAGCAGGCATCACCATGTGTGTATATTTTTAATTGTCTTCTTTATCCCATTTTGTCTTCTTTGAAAGACAAATTTTCTCATTGTAACTATTGCTACATTGAATATGCAGGGTACAAAACTGTCATCTGTTAGGCAGAGGGACAGATGGACTTAGCCCTGTGCTGAGGCCGTCTATGGGACTGTGATCAATGGACCCCAAAAATACACAGCCCAGATCAGCCTAGCAAGTTACTCTCAGTATTTCACAACAAATATATTTCCTAAGACATCTTCAGAAATGCTGGTCTAGCTTAAAGTAAAATTATTATATATCCCTTAGGAGGTGTAATACATTAACCACATAAACATAAAATGGCAAATGATGTATCTAATTAAATCTGTCCCCATCCAGTTGAAACCAGGCTCAAAGAGATTCCCATGCCAGAGAATGTTACCCTGGGGGAATAAGCATTGCCATAGAAGTGACAGATGGAGATGCTCCAGGGTGAGCTCAACCAAATGCATCTTTTCTAGAACAAACTAGCTTATTCTATGAAGTGATAGAGAGAGGTATTTAGAGAAAGTCTCAGCACTCCTCTGTCCCAAGAAGTGCCACCCGTCAGAGCCCATGAAGTTATTTCATGATGTGTTCAGTACTTAGTCTCTTTTTGAGGACTCTTGGAATTATTTCTAAGCATAGAGCAGTTTTATGAAACTCATCTTTGAGAGTAGACAATGTTGTGTGAGGTTGAATTGTTGTAATAAAATCAACACATTTTGAGGATACTTTGGAGACCAAATCTTGGGATTAACCTGAGTACTGATGTACTGGCCTTGTGAAACTCTATGAAGTTGCTGTAATAGTGGTATGTTATCCCTCACACTGCTTTTAATGAACTCTTTTTTAAGTCTTTACTGAATTTTTTACAATATTGCTTCTGTTTTATGTTTTGGTATTTTGGCCATAAGACATGTTGGAGCTTAGCTCTCCCACTAAGGTTCAAGCCCACACCCTCTCCACTGGAAGGCAAAGTCTTAACCACTGGGCCACCAGGGAAGTCCCTCCTTACACTTTTGAAGTAGTTTGGAAACTACTCTTGTTAGAAGATCAGTTGTATCACTGTAGAGTCAGAACCTACAAAACTGATTTTATCTAAAATGAGATAAAGTCCATTTAATCCATTATCACTTAGTTCTGAAGTCTCTACATCAAATATATTAATTTCATAATTAAATATATTTCTGAAGCTCTAATCAAAAGAAAATCATATAAGAATTATTTGTATATACATACATATTAGGATTACAGATAGTAATGTGGGTAAAAAGGAATCTTACACTCTTCTTATGATCTGGCCTTAACTCTCAAAGAGCAAACAAATTTTGGCAACTTTTCTCTGTTGCTCTTTTGATCTACTCTCTATTTAAAATTAGTCTGTGATGATAAAGACCAATTTCAGAGTAAAAATGGATTTTTATTTAATCTTCAGGTTGCTTTCTCTGGTCAGAGTAAGATTTTATTTTATTGACCAAGTGATAATATTTAAATGTTCTAAATTAAAAACCCTTTTAATTACTATCCCAGGGCCTAGAGTAAAAGGGAGAATTTGTAAGGAAGTAATTAAAATGATTTTATTACTTGCAGTGGAAAAAGCCCAGGATGCAGCACAATTTTTTTGATCCAAAGGGCTATGGGTCCATCCAGGCCATTTGTAAGATGCAATAAAGAATTCTGGAAGATCAGTAGTTTCAGGTAAAGAAGTCTAAAGAAGAAAAATAAGCAAATGTGTCAGAGTTTTTCCAATTTATCCCAATAACCATTATAAGAAATCCCCATGCCCTGTTATAATGTTTTATTATTTTGTACGTTCAACTGTTCTGAATGACATCTCTTAAACGTATTACTTATGTAACATATCTATTTCACTCTATGTTTAAAAATAGCAATTCAATGTGGGGAATCATAACATAGTACAAAATTGAAAGAACAATACATAGAATGTGTTTTCTCAGTTACTATATAGCTCAATAATTTTGGCCATTGTTTTTGTTATCTTGAATATCCTGAGTTTCCTTACTAAAAATGCTGCTATTTAGGTGATGGAAGAAAAGTGTCAAATTCTCAAGTAGATTGTAATAGAGTGTCTGCATGAAAACTTGAAGAGCAGTATCACAGAAATCCTAGAAATCTGGGTGGTTTTAGATTCTTATGTCATCAGATTGGCCACACTGCAGAACCTTGGAGTTGGAGCAGAATAAATTTTCTTCTCTGAGTAGAGAGTTTCAGAGACATAGATACGGTCTCAAAGTCTTTCTACCTGGGACAGAAATACACATACCTTATACATTACTCATACCTTCATTTATTGGCTAATCAGTGTGCTTTTAGGAATTTATAATATTAAGCTAGCCTATGTTCCAGAAAAATAGCTAGATTAACATTGTTATTGCAATTTATCACTTTAGAATTCTATTTTAATAGTGGAGTTGGGCTGTTTCCCTTCTGCTCTGTGGAAGCAATAAAGTTGCTTTATTGCTTTATCCACATCCACTTTCCAAAGTTGACCAGAGAACTTTGTATATGGGAGGTATGCAGTATGATATGGGAGGTATGATAATAATGAGGAAACATACATCTATCTGATAGATTGCACAACTTTAAGAAAATCATTTCCTCCCCACAGGCATAATGTTATAATAATAGCATGTATTTTTTTATGATTTACTGTTTAAAAATAAAAGTATATGAATGCATAATCCTTCTCTAATGCAATCCCTATCAAACTACCAATGGTATTTTTCACCGAACTAGAACAAATAATTTCACATTTTGTATGGAAATACAAAAAACCTCGAATAGCCAAAGTAATCCTGAGAAAGAAGAATGGAACTGGAAGAATCAATCTGCCTGACTTCAGACTATACTACAAAGCCACAGTCATCAAGACAGTATGGTACTGGCACAAAGACAGAAATATAGATCAATGGAACAGAATAGAAAGCCCAGAGATAAATCCACGAACCTATGGTCACCTTATCTTCGACAAAGGAGGCAAGGATATACAATGGAAAAAAGATAACCTCTTTAACAAGTGGTGCTGGGAAAACTGGTCAACCACCTGTAAAAGAATGAAACTAGAACACTTTCTAACATCATACACAAAAATAAACTCAAAATGGATTAAAGATCTAAATGTAAGACCAGAAACTATAAAACTCCTAGAGGAGAACATAAGCAAAACACTCTCTGACATATATCACAGCAGGATCCTCTATGACCCACATCCCAGAATTTTAGAAATAAAAGCAAAAATAAACAAATGGGACCTAATGAAACTTAAAAGCTTCTGCACAACAAAGGAAGCTATAAGCAAGGTGAAAAGACAGCCCTCAGATTGGGAGAAAATAATAGCAAACGAAGCAACAGACAAAGGATTAATCTCAAAAATATACAAGCAACTCCTCCAGCTCAACTCCAGAAAAATAAATGACCCAATCAAAAAATGGGCCAAAGAAGTAAACAGACATTTCTCCAAGGAAGACATACAGATGGCTAACAAACACATGAAAAGATGCTCAACATCACTCATTATCAGAGAAATGCAAATCAAAACCACAATGAGGTACCATTACACGTCAGTCAGGATGGCTGCTATCCAAAAGTCTACAAGCAATAAATGCTGGAGAGGGTGTGGAGAAAAGGGAACCCTCTTACACTGTTGGTGGGAATGCAAACTAGTACAGCCACTATGGAAAACAGTGTGGAGATTTCTTAAAAAGCTGGAAATAGAACTGCCATATGACCCAGCAATCCCACTTCTGGGCATACACACCAAGGAAACCAGATCTGAAAGAGACACGTGCACCCCAATGTTCATCGCAGCACTGTTTATAATAGCCAGGACATGGAAGCAACCTAGATGCCCATCAGCAGACGAATAGATGAGGAAGCTGTGGTACATATACACCATGGAATATTACTCAGCCATTAAAAAGAATTCATTTGAATCAGTTCTAATGAGATGGATGAAACTGGAGCCCATTATACAGAGTGAAGTAAGCCAGAAAGATAAAGACCATTACAGTATACTAACACATATATATGGAATTTAGAAAGATGGTAACGATAACCCTATATGCAAAACAGAAAAAGAGACTCAGATGTATAGAACAGACTTGCGGACTCTGGGAGAAGGCGAGGGTGGGATGTTTCAAGAGAACAGCATCAAAACATGTATATTATCTAGGGTGAAACAGATCACCAGCCCAGGTTGGGTGCATGAGACAAGTGCTCGGGCCTGGTGCACTGGGAAGACCCAGAAGGATCGGGTGGAGAGGGAGGCGGGAGGGGTACTAGGATGGGGAATACATGTAAATCCATGGCTAATTCATTTCAATGTATGACAAAAACCACTGCAATGATGTAAAGTAATTAGCCTCCAACTAATAAAAATAAATGGAAAAAAATAAAAAATAAAAATTACCTGTATAAAAAAAAAAAAGAAAAGGTGATAGAGAAACAACAGGCAAAATGCCATATTTATTGAAAACATATTTACAGTTTTTATCAATAAGATCAATTCATGAAGCTCACCTGTCAGATCTTACAAGACTTTTTAGCAATTATTTAATATTGCTTTTCTTTAAAATAAGCCCATAGGACTTGAGATCCAAGAAGCACATATTACCTTGAAACTTTATTTACTTTATGATACCAGACAATCTGATGTAATAAACACAGGGCAAATTTTACATCTCATTACTCCATGATTATTGCATTCCTCTATAAAGTAAGAATGTTTTCAAGAGCTAATAAAGAAAAGTAAACACCACAGAATAACAGTTTTTAGGAGTTGGTAATGAAGTCTGACTTCATTAAATGATTTTTTTTTCTTGGTCAAAGGATCACTTAATAAAGCAAAAAAGTCAAGAGGATCAACTGACAGAGACAGAAATTCCAAAATGACAGTGACCTAAAAGAAGCAAAAATTTAGTTTTAAAAAGCTTTACACTCTTACATATGGACATTTTACTTTCATTGTAATGTTGAAAAATGTCAGCCACATTCTATTTCCAGATTAAGATTAGTCAAACTTGAACAGTCTCCCTGCTTTAATATTTCACTTTTCATTAGAGATTAAATATCCTGTGAAGAATGTAAGAATTAAAAGCATTGGTGAATGCTGGGGAATAGTTTACAATAATTGTTGCATTTAATAGAATCAAAATCTCTAAAAGTAATGGAAACCCAGTCACAGAGCAGATTGAGAAGTAACTAATCAAATTCTGGATATTCTGGACAGTGTTACTAAGAGCCCATGCCTGCACAGTATCCACTCGGCGAATCCCCCCTTCATCCTCTAGTTGCACTTACTCCCACTTAAATGTGGATAAGCAGTGACCCAAGAATCAGAAGAAGTCTACAGAAAATATTATTCTCTTCTGACCAAGTTCAGTAGCAGTGCATACCAAGAAATTTCTTCTAAGCTACTTAATATTGGAGAAGAAAGGGCTAACTTCCAGTTGCTAACGGCAAAATGAATTTTTCATCTTCAATAATATTTGCCTTCATACCTGAAATCTGAAAGAGCTTTGCTTTGTTACTTGGCCAGTTTGGGTTTTTTATATGGAACGAGTTTCTTGTAAATATCATTAATCAGTGACCACACTATGGCAAGTGTTGCTAGTTCTTCAGGGCTCCTGCTTTGAATAGGCTTTGCTTCTATTTATAAGTTTTAGTGATAGCGATTTTAGTTCAGTACCTGCAGGCTCAGAAAAATGACTATATTTCCTGATCTCCCTTGGCTCCCAGGTGTGGCCACATTACTAAGTTTTGTCCCATGGAATTTTACCCCTTTTTATTTATCCTTTTATCTTTTTTTTTTTTTTTTTTTTGCTTGAATCCAGGACATTGTCAAATGTAAGAAGCATCCCAGCTTCAGAGGTGTGATAATAAAGAAAATGTGCCTCTGGAAATTGATGAACTGCTCTCTCTTAAGACGACTTCCTCAGAACACTAGTTCTGAGAAATTGTCATAGATAATTACAAGAGGAGCAGCTGATTAATCAAACAGTTCTAAGAAACACTGGCTTTAAAAATTAAATAGTCTTTATTTTTGTCCTCACTGCATTATTTTTTAAAAACTACCCAAGTGCTGAGAGGCTGTAAGAAACAAAAATAATATTTGTGATTCTCGATGTGCATGACCCAATGCAACGTATTCTACTCTATTTCATTTGATTTAACATCATTTTTGCTGTAAAGCAGATCAGAGGACTAGCGTTTCATGGAACTCACTTTGGGAAGAATCATCATATAGACTAGATAGTTTCTAATTTGGGGAGTCCATGTAACCCAGAAGGACGCTACAAAATAATCTGGAAACAGACCCCCACCCATGTCCTCTATCTGCCTCTTGTCTTTAGAAGTGAAGTCACCCAGTCATGTCCGACTCTTGAGACCCCATAGACTGCAGCCCACCAGGCTCCTCTGTCCATGGGATTCTCCAGGCAAGAGCACTGGAATGGGTTACCATTTCCTTCTCCATATCTTTAGAAAACTTTAAAGAGTGAATTTAATTAAAGAAATGAGAAAATGCAGAAAGAAAGGAAAAGAGTGAAGCAAGACAAAATAATAATACTTTAGCCATTAAAAAAGTCCAAGGCCTCCTTTAGTTATTCCTCAAGGACTCTAGATAAGTATTCAAGTCATGTCCCTTGAGCTGTTTTGCAGATACTGAAACCCCTACCAAGGAGGAGAAGTTAACTATATGCTGCCCGCAAGGACTTAGATCCCAGATGGCTTCAAAGCAGAAGGTTAATGGTGTGGACTCCCACTTTCACCACCAACCAGTCAGAAGAACGCCCACAAGCTCACGATGCCCTCTTTGACCCATTACTATAAAACTCACTACCCTCTCCAGGTCAGAAACACGGTCTTGAGGGCACTAGCCCGCTGTGGCCCTCTTGCCCAGCAAAGCAATAAAGTTATTCTTTTCTGTCTCACACAAAACTCTCTCTCTCTCTGCATTTCTATTCAACATCGGTGACCAGAGGCCATATTTCGGCAACAGCCGAGAGCAGGTATCAATTATGTCAGCACACCAAATCACCTCAGGAATCTACTTTTTAACAGCCCCCAATTTTTGTTCCTAGAAAAGGGAAAAAGTAAATTTTCACATTTCTCTCTCGAAGATGTGTCCTGTGGTGATCAATTTGGCCCCATGATGTTGATTCAATTACATCACAGTGCTATGCATCAGGCTTCAACTAGTAAAGAAAATAAACTGAAAACTCAAGAACAGACGGATAACACATTCATTCTGCCACAAGTTCAGCTGAATAAGGAGTGAGGACAGTGTGTATTTCCTCAAGTTTGCTGACGGGTTTGAAATTCTATTTTGAGGAGAGAGAGAAAGAAAAGAGAGAGCCTGGAGGAAACACAAGGAAATGCTTGATAATCTTCAAATTTCAAAACTCTTGTTTCAGAGACATCCAATTCTGTCCCTGGTTCTTCACCCGCAGAGTGGAGGAGATGCTGGGATGAACTGAGGGAAGTGTGCACTTAAAGTCCACCATGACATCTGCCTGTCATGTTCTTCTGCCATATCATTGACACCTACTGTATGCTATGACAAACCTAGACAGCCTATTAAAAAGCAGAGACATCACTTTGCTGACAAAGGGCTATATAGTCAAAGCTATGGTTTTTCCACTAGTCATGTAAGGATGGGAAAGTTGGACCATAAAGAAGGTTGAGTGCCAAAGAATTGATGTTTTTGAACTGTAGTGCTAGAAAAGACTCTTGAGAGTTCCTTGGACAACAAGGAGATCAAACCAGTCAATCCTAAAGAAAATCAATCCTGAATATTCATTGGAACGACTGACGCTGAAGCTGAAGCTTCAATACTTTGGCCACCTGATGTGAAGAGCCGACTCATTGGAAAAGACCCTGGTGCTGGGAAAGATTGAAGGCAGGAGGAGAAGAGGGCGACAAAGGATGAGATGTTTGGATGGCATCGCCGACCCAATGAACATGAATCTGAGCAAGCTCTGGGAGAGTATGAAGGGCAGTGAAGCTTGGCGTGCTTGCAGCTCATGGGGTCACAAAGAACTGGACACAACTGAGTGTCTAAACAACAACATGACAGGTAAAAAGACCTTAGCAACAGTCACTCTGATATTTCCCAAAGTTACCTCTCATCACTCAGTATTTACCAACACTAAAATATGTTTCAGAAAATAATAAACAACTTCCTCCTAGAGAAATGGATTTAGTAAATCAAATACTATGTTTTATCTAGATAGTGATGATCCAGGTGATGGAGTAAATTTTTCTTTCTCACTTCAATGATCAGTGGTTTTAAAAGTTATATAATATATAAAATGTTGTTTTACTTTAACTTCCAACAAACAAAAGAAAAAGATGTTATTTTTTATTTGTTGGTGATGCCAACTTAGACACACTAATATCATGCATACTGAGTGTCTGAGAAAAGATATGCTAGTAAACAATGAGGTTATCCCCTAAATTTAGAACATGTTTATATACATCAATGTGATACCATATAATGTAGTAAAGTTACAGGCTATAAATGTTTATTGTTGCTTATTTATTTGGCTGCATCGGGTCTGAGTTGTGGCATATGAACTCCTTAGCTACAGGTTTTAAATGTTATACCAGCCTTATTAATGTTTTAATCGTTTCCAAATAGCTCCACCAAAGAGGTGAGTCTTATTTGTGATAACTTAGTTAACTTCATTGTTCTTCCAGGGAATGAATAACAAAGCTATTAAAATTATATTTTTTTAACTAAGCCAAGTAGAGAAATGAACTCTGACTTTCCCTATCTCTGTTTGAAAACAGTATCTTTTATTCAAAATATTTGCAATATTTATAATAGGATATAACTCAGGGAAGCTTCTTAAAGTTATCTCTTATATTCAATGCACTTGAACTTGATGCCTGAGAAACAATCAGGTACAGAACTGTTCATTTGATTAGATTAGACTTGACATGATTTGATTTGATTTGATTTAGGAGCAGAGTAGAATTTTCAGGTTCACCAGAAATACATAAAGTCCGTCAGGGCCAATAAATACAGAACAACACTCTATTTATGAAATAAAATGCTCTAAATAATGAAGTCTTTCATTATTTAGCTCTTACAGAATTAACCAGTTTCAGAAATCTGCTATTCTCCCAAGGTTAATACAAGGAAGAAAGAACAAATTTATATATTATATAATAACATTTCTGTTATGCTCAACTATTATATGAGCATAATAGATTATGCTCAATCTATTATAACTGTGTGGTAAGTACTTCTTATTCATCATTTCATGGACTTCTCACAGGCCTGTGAGCTGGGTACCTCTGCTATAAACATTTAAGCCAGGCTAAATAAGATCCAAGCACACAGAATGCAGAACTCATGTCCATCAGGGCATATGAAACACAGCCATGTGACAAAATGCACTGCCTACATGTACCTATCAACAGACCTCAACTGTGTTGCTTCTGTTGGTTTCAAAGGACCTCAGTTCTCAGTTCAGTTGTTCAGTCCTGACTCTTTGCAACCCCATGGACAGAAGCATGCCAGGCTCCCCTGTCCATCACCAACTCCCAAAGTTGCACGTCAATTTTGCCTACAATCATAATAATTCTTTTCTTTTTTAGACACTGAGAAACCTTTGTTTTATCCCTGAATGCATTTCTGCTCCCTCCAGCACTTTTCTTTCAATATTTTAGCATCTCCTAAGTGTGTTCTGTGAAATATAAATCCTGTGGAATATTACCCATCATTATAAGCAAAGGAGAAAAGGTTCTATGATGTCATGAGATTAGGAAACACGGGGTAACAAAAAAATGTCAATGAAGGAAGAGTTCTCTTCAGTATATTAATGAATAGTGTGACTCTTTGGAAGAAAGATACACCATTTCACAAATATATTTGACCACAGATAGGACACCTTTACTCTTTACTCCAAACCTTGCAGGATTGATGGCTAATGGCACAAATATTGAGAAATATTGAAATAAATTTCTGTGTTTTCTAACCTGTTTTAACTGTGTTTTTAACAGTTTCTAACATGTTTTTCTACCATAAAGAGAAAAAAGTCTTAAGTGGTAGAATTTAAATTTGCAGGGAGCTATGGTCTTCTGAAGACCAGCTCCCCATCAGTCCCACTGTGAATTTATCCAGACAGCACACAAAGTCCCAGTGGGCTGACAGAGAATTGTTGGTTCATCTAATTTAGAGGAAAACAATTTGGAACAGAGTTGTCCAATCAAGACATTATTTTGAACAATCTCAAGAAAGCACCTTTAAGAAAAAGTTAGGCAAAGGTTGATCAGCCAATGTCATTTGACTTGACACGAGATATAATTCTAAAGTGGGTAGAAGTGAGTCTTCCTACAAAACTAGGAACTGCATGGTCTAGTCAGGACCCTCTTGGCCTCGTTCTTTCCCCCTCTCATTTCCTCTCATTCAGTCTGCTTGTACCAGGGAAAACAATAAGTTTTTATTTCCTTTTGTCTGCTCACACTTAGGACTGTCATCCAGGAAGGGCTACCAAAATCTTTAAGCTAGATTCTTCCTAACCTCCCATGATTAATATATTCTATTCCTCATTGTTACACATTGCAGTCTACAAAAATTCATTTGGGTTGAATTAATTCATACAGATTAACCAGGTTTTTCATATTTATATGATCATGGAACTCTTTGTAGAAGACCTGTTGATAAGCCTCTAACTTAGCTCAGAAGACATATTATGGGAATAATGGCTTCAATCAAGCCATGAAGCCAAGAGGCCAGCTAGAGAAGAGAAGAGTTTTCCCAGGAACCAGGAATGACTCACAGTTTACCTTTCCCACTCAAGATAAAGAATATGATCAATCTCAGTTCTCATCCAGGTAATGTGCTCAAGGAAAACAACATGCCTTGGGCTGGTGATGCAGGGTTCTCAGAAAAACCATCCCAACTGTTGGTAACTGCCTATCCAGTTAGTACAGTTAGTTTTAACACATCATTCTATGTTGAAAATTGTACTTTGAAAATGTGGGGGAAGGGGAGTTATCCAGAAGCAAACACACACAAAATAATTCATTTCTACTGTATTCAGAGTCCATTTGATGTATTGGGGGTATTTTGTATTATACATAGTCACCAGGCTAAGAATTAACCTATTTTTAAAGCTCTTCCTGTAGCAACCATTTTAACGCAGTTCATTTGATCCCATGTTATTCACTGAAGTACTTGTTATGTTCCTGATTTTCTAATATTTGACCAGATATCAGGACAATTTCAACACTCAGAAATTTTTTGAAGAGGCTTCAGCCCTCAAGCTACTGTGCCTTAGAAATGGGAAGCTATTTCCTTGCTTTGTATAATAAGTGGGTAACAGAACTCTTACAGATCAGCCAAATTTTCCTTATTGCCTTCCTG
Source organism: Odocoileus virginianus (assembly GCF_023699985.2). Lineage (NCBI taxonomy): Eukaryota > Metazoa > Chordata > Mammalia > Artiodactyla > Cervidae > Odocoileus > Odocoileus virginianus. The sequence continues at coordinate 37,213,473 of NC_069700.1, read as the reverse complement.
GAATTACTTGGCAACTTTATTACATTAATTCATAGTGCTGGGTAATTTAAATTCTCCCAAAGCACTAATCGTTTTTCATTTAAATATCGCTTTAGTGACTTTTATGCAAACAAATCCCCAGGAGCCAATAAGTGATTTAGAATTAGATTTCCTTTTCCTATGCTATAAACTGTGGCAACCTGGGAAAGAAATGTACCTCATTTCCCCTAGAATATAAAATACTCTAAGTTGCAAGAAAACAGAGCTTCAAAAGATATGTTAGAAAGAATTCAGAGAAAATGTATATTGACACCTAAATGAGCATTTGGCTTAGTGGGCCCTCACTATAAGCAAGGGAAAAGTATTCCTTATAAAGAGGATGAATGTCTTATTTTCCCAAACAATTCTGTCTCTTTTTATACAGATAAGGACAAAAATGAAAAAGAAAACAATGATCATATAATTAAGTCACTCAAAGTCAGGATAACCTCTAAAGGTGTTATAATTTACTGATTGTAGAAAAAAATCCAAAAATATATCTACTGTAGCTGTTCAGTCACTCAGTTGTGTCTGACTCTTTGCGACCCCATGGACTGCAGCATGCCAGGCATCGCTGTCCATCACCATCTCCCGGAGGTTGCTCAAACTCATATTCATTGAATCAGTGATGCCAACCAACCGTCTCGTCCTCTGTCATCCCCTTCTCCTCCTGCCTTCAATCTTTCCCAGCATCACTATCTTTTCCAATGAGTTGGTTCTTCTCATCTGTGACCAAAGTATTGGCGTTTCAACATCAGTCCTTCCAAAGAATATTCAGGATTGAGTTCATTTAGGATTGACTGGCTTGATCTCCTTTAAGTCTAAGGGACTCTCAAGAGTCTTCTCCAATGCCACAATTAAAAAAACATCAACTCTTTGGTTTTTAGCCTTCTTTATCGTCCAACTCTCACATGCACACATGACTATTAGAAAAACCATAGCTTTAACTAAAGGGACCCTTGTAGGTAAAATAATATCTCTGCTTTTCAGTACACTGTCTAGGTCTGCCATAGCTTTTCTTCCAAGGAGCAAGTGTCTTTTAATTCCATGCCTGTAGTCACCATCTGCAGTGATTTTGGATCCCAAGAAAATACAGTCTGTCACTGTTTTCATTGTTTCCCCATCTATTGGCCATAAAGTCATGGGACCGGATGCCATGATCTTAGTTTTCTGAATGTTGAGTTTTAAGACAGCTTTTTCACTCTCCTCCTTCACCTTCATTTAGAGGCTCTTTAGTTCTTCTTCATTTTCTGCCACAAGGGTGGTATCATCTGCATATCTGAGGTTATTGATACTTCTCTGGGAAATCTTGACCCCAGTTTGTGCTTCATCTAGCCAAGCATTTGGCATCATGTACTCAGCATATAAGTTAAATAAACAGAGTGACAATATACAGCCTTGATGTACTCCCTTCCCAATATTGAACCAGTCTGTTGTTCCATGTCTGGTACTAACTGTTGCTTCTTGACCTGCATACAGGTTTCTTTCTCAGGAGGCAGGTAAGGTGGTCTGGTAGTCCCATCTCTTTAAGAATTTTTCAGTTTGTTGTGATCCACACAGTCAAAGGCTTTAGTGCCATCAATGAAGCAGAAGTAGGTGTAGTCAATGAGTCATATTTGCTGATTAGAAATATATCTAAGCTGATCATTTCAGAAAGAGATATGGTTCCAAGATTAAAAGCCACTTTGCTATTTTGAACCTGAATGGGTCAAAGTTAACTGATTCTACAGGAACACTCAGTACCATTTGGGATACAGATCTTTTAAAGTCCTGGCTCTGCTCATGATATAGAGCAACTTAGATGGCTATCAACAGATAAATGGATAAAGAAGACATGGTACATATATATATACAATGGAGTATTACTCAGATGTAAAAAGGAACAAAATTGGGTCATTCATAGTGATGTGGATGAAACTAGAGTCTGTCATACAGAGTGAAGTAAATCAGGAAGAGGAAAATATCACATATTAATGTATATATTATGGAATCTAGAAAAATGCCACAGCCGAACCTATCTGCAGGGCAAGAATAGAGATGAAGACATAGAGAAGGGAATTGTGAACACAGTAGAGTGGGGAGTGGCTGAGATGAACTGAGAGACCAGCATTGACATATACGCACTAACATGTATAAAATAGATAGTAGAAAACTGCTTCTCATACACACAGTGAACTCTGCCCTGTGCTGTGATGACCTAGAGAGGTGAGATAGGAGGGGAAGGGAGGCTCAAGAGGGAGAGAATAAATGTATACATATAGCTGACTCACGTTGTCTTACAGTAGAAACTAACCCATTGTAAAACAATTCTAGTAGAATAAAAAAGTATAATAGTATAGTCCTGGCTCTGCCATTTAAGTCATTCTAGGTGGTGTCTCTCTACTTCAGTGGGACTTAGCCTCTCTCTTTGTCAGTGTTCTTGTCTTTAAAACACAGATATTTACAGTACCCACTACATCAAGCCAAGAATTAGATGAGATAATGTATGAAAGTGCTAGTAAGAGTGCTTGGCACACAACTACTCAATCCATGGCAGCTATCATGATCTTTTTGCATACTAGTTATAATTTAGCAGAGTCTGCTACTTGAATGTGAATTGGAATAATAACTCAGGGGATTACATCTTTCGAAAGCAAAGCACATCAAACATTTAATGAGAAACTTGTGGATTTACAACTCATCCAACAACAAACAGCAGCACTGCTTGCTCTCAGATGCTGAGAGCTTCCAGACAGCCAGGAACTGACATCTTCATTGCAGAGTGAAGTGGCAGTTCTTTAGCAGCCTGGGCATTTGTTCTTTGGGCTTTTTTAAATTTAATTTTTATTTTATATTGGAGCTTAATTGATTTTCAATGTTGTGTTTGTTTTAGGTGTACAGCAAAGTGATTCAGTTTGTCTATATGCAAATATGCATCCTTTTTCAGATCCTTTTCCCATGAAGTCTATTACAGAATATTGAGTGGAGTTCCCTGAGATATACAGGGTGTGTTGTGTTAGTTCCTCAGTCATATCTGACTCTTTGAGACCTCATGGACTGTAGCCCTCCAGGCTCTTCTGTCCATGGAATGCTCCAGGCAAGAATACTGGAGTGGATTACCATTCCCTTCTTCAGGGTATCTTCCTGACCCAGGTATTGAACCTGAATTTCCTGCATTGCAGATAGATTCCTTACTATTTGAGCCACCAGGAAAGCCCCAAGATATACAGCACTCTTTTTTGATTATCTATTTTATATACAAGGGCTTCTTAGGGAGCTCAGTGGTAAAGAATCAGCCTGATACTGCTAGACGCAAGAGACACGGTGGCAAAGAATCTGGCCATACAGGCACACACACAATGTGTATATGCCAATTCCAAACTCCTAATTTATCCCTCCTTTCCACCTTTCCCTTTTGGTAACCATAAGTTTGTTTTTGAAGTAAGTCAGACAGAGAAAGAAAAATATCCTATGATATCACTTATATGTGGAATCTTAAAAACATACAAATGCCCTGGGCATTTATAACAGGCCTTGAATATAATCAACATCTCAACTGAAAGGTCCACACATGAGCTGGTAAAGCTGCAGCTCTAAGTTAGAGATTTGTGATAACTAGAGAAAGAGAAGTCTCTTTATACAAGACGCCTATGATCAGAAGATAACACCTCTCAAGAACGAAAGGGAAAACTAATTCAGTAGTACAGAGCACGAAGGCATTAGGAAAAGTGGCAACTTCATGAAGGAGTTTGCCAGCTTGTCAGGCAAAGTTTGAAGGTGTTCTTTAAATGAAAAATGTGAGGATTTTTGAAGATAAACTTTATTAATCATCAAAGCACACTCATCTGCAGTTACTGGCATTTTTTTTTTATTTCATAATAGAGAATCCAAGGGAGCCATCAAAACTGTTTTGATGAATTCACAAAATAACCAAGTTTACTTAAAAAAGATAAATAAGGACAATTAATGACTTGCTTAAAGCACTGAGTCACTGGAAAGCCAGTTATCAGAAACATGAATTTCCCTGAAATGATTATCAGTGTAAATGGACACACAATCATTCTTGAAGAGACTATATCTAATTGATATTAGTGAACTTTCAAAGTCCACATGAAAATTTTGAGGGGAATAACAACCATTTTGTGGAAAGGTTTTTTTTTTTTTTAATATGACAATTATCTCAGAATGCTCAAAACTCACTATTTCAGTTATTTTAAATGATCTTGTTTGCAAAGCAGATATAGAGACAGAGACATAGAGAACAAACGTATGGACACCAAGAGGGGAAAGGGGTGAAGTGGAAGGAATTGGGAGATGGATATTGACATATATACTATTGATCCTGTGTATAGATAGATAACTAATGAGAACCTACTTATAGCAGAGTGAACTCCACTCAATGCTCTGTGTGACCTAAATAGGAAGGAAATCCAAAGAAGAGGATATATAACTGGGCTTCCCCTATGTCTCAGTGGTAAAGAAGTCCCCTGCAATACAGGAGACACAGGAGACATGAATTTGATCTCTGGGTCAGGAAGTTTCCCTGGAAGAAAAAATGGCAACCCACTCCAATATTCTCACCTGAAAAATCTCATGGACAGTAGAGCCTGGTGGGCTACAGTCCAAAGGGTCACAGAAAGTCAGACATCTCTGAATGCCTGAGCATATGTATAATTATAGCTGATTCACTTTGCTGTATAGTAGAAACTAACACAATATTGTAAAGCAACTATACTCCAATGAAAAGTAATTTTAAAAGTTGCTTTAAATGCACCTATGAACACACTTATACAAACACACATATACACGAATCAAACTGAGCAAATACTTACGGTCACTTCGTTCATGCTCAGAAGCAGGGGGCTGGGTGGTAAGGTGCCAAGGCGGTATTTGAAACCCTCCTCTAATGTCATTCCCCAGAACTGGCTATAGTTCTGGGCTGTCCATCTGCCTTACAAATGAAAGAGAAAAAATAGGTACAGGTTATATGATGTCACTTTCATCAATATAGGTTCATGTGTTTTTCTGAAATTATACAGAAGCAAGTCTGACAAAATTGGAACCATTACTGAGACCTAGATATTTGTTATATTAATGATGCATTACTGATCACTCTAATATGGAAACGTATCACTCTTCTTAAACTAGGTCTATGTCAATGATTTAAATAACTCATATGAGGAAACTAAAGCTGTATCAACACAGACTAAATTTAAGAATATGGAATCTCTACTTATGGTGAAGTGATTTTAGTAAAAGGCCAATATATGTAGTTTCTTTTAAAAATCATTAAATGCATTTTAGAAAGAAGCTTGAACATTCAGGAATGCATTTAAAGGTTAAATAAGGTAATGTTTTATTTATAATTTAGATTTGAAAAGAAGTTGACTGTGTAAAAAGAAGTATCCATGAAAAATTGAAGACAAAATAATTACACTTAAAAAGATTACAGCAATGCTAATTAATTTTATTGAAATATTTCATTTAAATATTAAAATAGCCTATTACATATAAATGAGTTAATTTGTGTTAAGTGCCCAATAATCTTAGTCATTATTAACAATATGAATTCAATTGATGTAAAATTAGATAACAAAACAGCGCATACATTTCTAGAAATATATTTCATGCCTTACACAGAAAAGGAAGGTTTGTTTTCAAAATCTTACGTTGATATTTGAAGAAAATTCCTTAAGAGATGATAGGAGATGACAAATGAAAAAAAATGAAAAGTAATTTAATCAAGTTTGATTAATCAGAAAAAGATGAAAATAATTTAATCAATGTTATTTGAATTAGCTACAAATTGAGGACAATATATTTTCAGTACTTAAGTCAAAACTAAGCTTTATCCTTCTGTGTTTATCCCCCAAATTGCTTATAATGTGAAAGGATCAAGGAATGATTCAAGATGCAACTTAAGTTTCAATAATATGCCTGACAAGTTAATGCTTTTCTTTCATAAGATCTGTTATTTCATAAAACCTTAAGCAACTTTGAGCCACAGTTTTTAAATATAATGTCCATCATCCAAGGAATTTCAATAAGGAAATTTCTGAATATATTAGATACTGCAGCCTTTATTTAAGAGACTACCAGGACCAGCCTTAGGCAAAATCATGATGTCAGTAAAGCATGTTTTTGGTGCTCCACACTAGTAGTCTTCAAATATTGAGATATTTGTTGGTCTTTTAATTAATCATTCAATTTAGTAAACAGGGATCAATATTTTAAAAGATAGAATATGGGGAAAACAATAGGAAATATTAGAGTTTATCAAACAGAGTGAGAGTAGGTACTATTTCTATACATTTAAGTACATGTATAGGTTGTGTGTGGTGTGTGTGTGTGTGTGTGTGTGTGTGTGTGTGTGTGGTATTGTTGTTGTTTAGTCACTAAGTCATGTCTGACTCTTTTGTGACCCCAGGGACTGTAACCCACCAGACTCCTCTGCCCATGGGGTTTCCCAGGCAACAGTACTAGAGTGGGTGGCCATTTCTTTCTCCAGGTTATCTTCCCAACCCAGGAATCAAACCCTCATTTCCTGCACTGGCAGGCAGATTCTTTACCGCTGAACCACCAGGGAACCCTGTATATTATACACCTTTTTTAAAAAAGAAATTTAAATATTAAAGAAATATTTAAAATATTTTTACACATGTATATTTTCTAAAAAAAGAAAAACTCTATTATGATTTATTCCAAGATACTGAATATATCTCCCTGTGCTACACAGTAGAACTTAGTCTTTTTCCATTCCATATTCCATATGTAACAGTTTGCATCTACTAACTCCAAACTCCCAATCCATCTCTCTCCTACCCTGCCTCCTGTTTGGCAACCACCAATCTGTTCTCTATGTCTGTCATCAGTTTCCAAGTTAGCATTTACTGAACCTTCTTAATTTATTGATCATATTCTCCAATAAACACTGGGAACATAGAAATAAATAAAATTCTCAGCCTTCAAAAATTTCATACCCTAAAAAATGACAAAGAGAGAAATGACTTCAGTTTGTGTTATTTATTAGCAGTAGGTCAAATCCTGATCAGAGTAGAGAATTGAAACATAACTCTGCCTGAAGCAGTTAGAACAATTTTTTACAGACAGTGACTTTTCAGTGCTCATCCTAGAAGAATGAGAATGAGTTAGGTGGCCAGACGTGGGAGAAGATAGAATTTATTCTAAACAAAGGCAACTCTGGAGCAAAACAGATTTGAAATTGGGAAGCACATTTAGTGAAGAGGAGATATGTAATGCTTAAACTATGAGAGAGACCAGAAAGACAGGCTGGAAAGAGTATAAATGATGAGGTGGGAAAGTATTTGGGCCAAATTGTCATTTATGCAGAGGAGCGTAATTATATTCTGAAGCAATGGCGTGTCATTGAAGAGTTTTCAAGAACAAGAGTGACAGAAGCAAAGCTTTGTTTTAGAAGGACAGCCATGAAAATATAAAGGATTGGTTTGAGGTTTCATTAAGCTGGAAACAAAAAAGTCAGATCACTTCAAACTAGGCTTGATCAAGAAATGCACTAGAATATAGCATCGAAATAAGGAAATAAATTTCTAAAATAAGCCTTGTGAGAAAAATAAGAGCATAGTGACTGAGAGTGAAGAGGGCAAAAGGCTGAAACTAACTTCGGATATTCTGGCTTAGTTGACAAGGTAGAGGGAGCTGCCAGTAACCAAGGACAAGTCAAGGGCTAATCTTTTTAGTCTGGGGTATTTTTGATTTGACACATTATTGAGAAATCAGGACCAACTTATTCAATAGACTAGACATTGAGTTCGTAATAAAAAATCAGGTTTAGAGATATGATAGATTAAAAATGGACACAAATTCTTTGTGGCTCTTAAGAAATGGAGTTCATTTCTCCAACTGTTGAAAGTGAGCTGGCCTGATGACTTGCTCTGCTCAGTAGAAAGCAGTGAAACTGGCAACGTGAAAACGTCAAGCCTTGGCCTCCGAAGGGGCCATTTCTAGCCTCCACTTGTGTCCCACTTGAACACTGTCATTATATGAAGATGACAAGGCTGTCCTCCTGGACACATGTGGGCCCCCAACAACCAGCCATGGGAGTGAGGCCACCTAGACAGTGCAGCCCAGCTAAGGCTCCAGATGTCTGTGGACACATGAGTAACCCAAGGAAAGATCAGGAAAAGAGCCTCAGCTAAGCCCATCCTGTATGCTGATGTGAACGTAAAAATGAAGTCAAGGGTGTACATGTGTCCCCACCCTGAACCCCCCCACCTCCCTCCCCATCCCATCCCTCAGGGTCGTCCCAGTGCACCAGCCCTGAGCACCCTTTCTCATGCATCCAACCTGGGCTGGCCATCTATTTCACATATGATAATATACATGTTTCAGTGCTATTCTCTCAAATCATCCCACCCTCGCCTTCTCCCGCAGAGTCCAAAAGTCTGTTCTTTACATCTGTGTCTCTTTTGCTGTCTTGCATATAGGGTCATTGTTACCATCTTTCTAAATTCCATATATATGTGTTAGTATACTGTATTGGTGTTTTTCTTTCTGACTTACTTCACTCTGTATGATAAGCTCCAGTTTCATCCACCTCATTAGAACTGATTCAAATGCATTCTTTTTAATAGCTGAGTAATATTCCATTGTGTATATGTAACACAGTTTTCTTATCCATTCTTCTGCCGATGGTCATCTAGGTTGCTTCCATGTCAATGTATGGCAAAAACCACTACAATATTGTAAAGTAATTAGCTTCCAATTAAAATAAATAAATAAATTTAATTAAAAAAAGAAAATAAATAAAGCTTGTGCCCCTGTTTGAGTTTCCTGAGCCATACAGCAAATTCCCGTTGGCTATCTATTTTACATATGGTAATGTAAGGTAAGTTTCTATGATACCATATTGGTAGGGAGGGAGATGGGAGGGAATTTCAAAAGAGAGGAGACATATGTATACCTATGGCTGATTCATGTTGAGGTTTGACAGAAAACAGCAAAATTCTGTAAAGCAATTATCCTTCAATAAAAAATAAATTAATTTTAAAAAAGATCCCCTATGCTGCAAGGTGCAGCCAAAATAAAGAGAACTCTTAAAAAATAAATGAATAAATAAAGCTTGTGGTTTTAAGCTACTAAATTCCGAAGAGATTTTGTTACACAGCATCAGATAACTAAGACTGTCTCTTTCTCCCTTGGTTCTAACTTACTGGTTATCACTTGTGCTACGAATTTGGGATTTATAACAGTCCTATCATTAGAAACCCTTTTACAAAGCTATGACATGTGGGCTCCTCAGCTGGACTGTAAATTCCTCTAAGACATTATTTATTTGTATCCTCAGCAGTGCCAAAAGGGAAACACATGTTTTGTTAATATTAATTGCATGAAAACATAATACAAGGAATAAATAAGCACCAAAGTAGGTTATGCAGAATGAATAAAGACTTGGATCTAGATACTACCAAGATGCCAGAAATAAATGCTTTAAAGCAAAGGCTGCATATATTTGCCTGTAGGTTATTTTTAAAGGAGCCTAAAATAGACACTGAATGATATAAAATGATTTCATTTTCACACATGAAAGCAACTTGAACATCAGAAACAGTAAATATCTGAGAATTAGAACTTTCTTTTAAATTCAAGGACTTTCTACACTCTGTCTTTTTCTTCCCTGGTAAAGAATTTTAGTGTTGACCCTTTTCTTCATCACTCATCTCTTTTACTTACCTCTTGTGGGCAGAGAGAAAACTAGCCAAGATGGTGTGTTCAGGCTCTCTCACCCCATGTTTTGTAAACAGTGACTATGTAACAGCAGAGATCATTTATAGCACTGCACATGCATGTCACGAGGTACTCACATGGTTGCGGGTAGTGTGCGGTACACATATATGTGAGCTCCACCCATAAAGTGGGGGCGATTACTGTGGTGTCACAGCTTTGTCTGTTGGATCAGTCACAAGAGGAGAGAATTGTATGGTTGCTGCATCAGCCAGGAAAGAATACTGCTATGGCTGCTGAACTGGCCAAGAGAGAGGCTGTGTTATAGCTGCCATGCCAGCCAGCAGAGAATAAATGTGCCTGCAGTTCCTGGGGCCCCTCAAGTCCCCTTCCAGCCTCTTAGCTCACGGCTTGCCTTCCCTGGGCTCAACGAACAGTGTACACAGTGAGATACAGCAAGACAATTGGCATCACAAACAGGATGATCAGTGATACAACTGGCATAGTCGGCAGGATACCCAGCAGGTAGGGGAGTCTGAAGCTCCACTAGATGGAGGAAGCCAGTGGCCACCAGATAGCACATGGTACTGTGTGGCCTCTGTTCTCTTGACGTGGGCTCCCATGGAAGACTGGGACTGGATGGTTCACTGGATACTATTGAAAAGGCATTACAGGCAGTGAGTCCCCATTTGCCAAACAAGGCGGCATGCACTGCCTGGCACTGTGGGGTGGTTCCTGAGTGCCCTGAAGGCAAATACTGATAGTGCTCTCTGTGATGCCACCCCATTGTGCAATGTAGAGACACTTGGAAGAACTAGAGCAGCGTATATTGGTGTCAGAGCAAGAACCCTGTGGCCCTGAAGAAGCCAGCATCCCTGACAGCGAGGCGGTAAGTGACAGTGGTGATGAACGTCATGTGACTGTGGGTCCCCGCTTGGCAGTGAGGCCCGTTGTGTAGCAGGGAAAAAAAGTGAAGCGTGAGCAGCCGAAGGCTAAGGTGGGATGGGGGGTATCCTCAAGGGACCCCAATGTGACTGAGTTTATGACATACGGACCATATACTCAGGTGGAGTTGGCCGACTTGGGTAAGCAGGTTCAGCAAACGCACAGGAAACACTTGGAAGCATGGCTTTTGTGAGTTTGGGACATGGGGTGGGCCCGGCACCTGAGAGGTTTTCAGGTCCCTACTGAGAGAAGCCCTGGAGAAGGAACTGGCAAGCCCACTCCAGTCCTCTTTCCTGGAAAATCCCAAGGACAGAGGAGCCTGGTAGGCTACAGTCCATGGGGTCGCTAAGAGTCGGACATGACTGAGCGACTTCACTTCACTTCACTGAGAGAAGTAGAGAGACGGCACGCAGGACGCCATTTTGAAAGTGCGAAGAACCCACAGCGGGCCTGAGCTAGCAGGCGTCCCCTCTGGGTTATGCAGATGCGAATGTGGGCTAATTTATGGGGAGGTGTACTGTAAAGGCCATGTCCTCAGACTTAGAAAAGTGCAACCATGTGGGCGGACTGTGAACACCACAAAAGATCCCTACCTTGAGGGATGGGCCTGGTGCCTCTTGGGGGTTTTGTGTGTCCTTAATAAAAATTCTGTGGAGGCTCTCCTACAATCTCACAAGGACAGGTGGTGGACTAGACTTGGCCATGGAAGATAAAGGCTCTCCACGAGCAGCGGGTAACTCTTCTAGCCCCATGAGGGCAAGGACTGCAACGTGAGTCCCCAGTGATCCCTGGTGTTGGGCTTTGCTATGTGTTAGGGATGGAACTGTTTGCTGTTGTAGCTACTGCGGTTGCAAGATGTAAATCCAAGGGTCCGTGTTACTGGCCAAGGGAATGTCACAGATGGACGGCACATAGAGTGTGAGGTGAGAGACCTTGAAGGGGTGGAGTGTGGGGAGAGAGCAAAGTGGCCAAGATGGCATGTTCAGGCTCTCTTGCCCCACATTTTGTAAACAATGACTGTGTGACAGCTGAAATCATTTATAGCACTACACATGCTCCTCATGAGGTACTCAGTTGGTCAGGAGTTGTGTGCAGTATGCACATATGTGAGCTCCACCCGTAAAGTAGGGGGAGTTACTGCTGCCTCATGGCTGTGTCCACTGGGTCAGTCAGGAGAGGGGAGAACTGCATTACATCTGCTGAGCCAGCCATGTTATGGCTGCCGTGCCCACCAGGAGAGAATAGAAGTTCTTACAGTTCCTCGAGCCTCTTTCCAGCCTCTGAGCTTGTGCCTTGCCTACCCTGGGTTCAACGAACATTGTGCACAGTGGGATACAGCAAGACAATTGGCGCCACAAGCAGGGCAATCAGCGATACTCCTCTTTTTCCCCTTTTGTCTGTGTACTTTTTCTTTTGCTGCAATTCTGCATCACCTTTTTTTTTTTTTTGAGTCATCTATGTTTGCTACTAAAAGATAAGGCCCATGCCTCTGAAATATTCCTCGAGTACTCTCAACAGTAAACAAATGATGGAAAAATTCTTCCTTCCAAGGGAGATAGCATTCCCAACAGATCTAGACTCTTATATGACTTTCTTTCCACATTGCTTTAGGTGGTGGTTTGTTTTGGGTTCTGTGACAGCAGAAAGGTTGGCTGCTTATCTTGGCTTCCTGGAAATGCATGCTTGTTAGGTCAAGCATTTGAATCCTTTTAGGAACCTGATTCAGATAATCTCTCATGATGACACATACTCTCATGTTCTTTTAATAATTTAAATATCACTTAGCCATGGAAAAGAATTGATTTCCCCTTGAAATACTTAAAATGTCATCATATTATCACCTAAAATATTGGTGAAACACACACACAGAGGAGTTAAAATGGTTTGAGAATATTAATATCAACAAATGTGACTTCTGTCTTTCATGTCTTCCAAGAAAATACTCAGGATACATTGAAAATTAGTGTCCCATTGTGCTGGGAAACATACAGCTTAAGTGTGGGGAGAAATTATATTTTTAGTTTTAAAAAATTCATTTGAAGATGACTTCACTTTTATAGTTGCTAGACAATAGATCTTTTCAAGTGAAATCTTTTCAGGAAGGTGGGAAATGTTATCAAAGGTAGAGAAATCCTGAGGCAGAAACCATCCCACCATCACTCTTCCTTTCAGTTCTGTAAAGAAAGCCAGTGTTGGCATTTATACTTTATTCCTTCTATGTAAGTGGGAAAGTGACTTTGCTAATTTATCAGAGCATCAAACAGTTATTTTGTCAATCAGCCCAAGTTTTTGTTTATTAGCAAAGTAAAATGGCCTGATCTTTCTTTTGACTCAACTATGAGTGAAATTGGCTAGATATCAGTCATCTCAGTGAAACTGTCTAGATGGACTGGTCTTCTGGGGAATCCTCAAGATAAAATACTACTCTCTTAAGGTAAGATTCTGCACAGGATAGCTTGAGCTTGTGATTGGCTAGGTCAGGGCAAATGTGGAAGGAAAGAAGATAAACATCAATGAATCAGTTTGCTACTTCCTGATTTTGTCTGACTACTTATTTAAACTAAACTTCCTCCTACACACCTCACTCATACCATGACACTGCTCCTTCCTGAATAATTTAAGACCATGCTCCATATTTCTCCTTTGTACTTTTAATTTTTAGTTGTTTGACGTTTGACGTTTACCTCTGTGTATTCCAATTTCGCATGTCTTTCTATCTCCCTCTCCATTTCTCTCACTTTTTTTTTTTTTTTTAAGAATGATCTTTTTTGCAGGTAAGTGATAGGAACTACCTTGTTTGAAACCTGAGGGGTAACAGGGAGGTGGGCACCAAAAATCCCAGAAAGCAAAATTTTTCTCACCCATAGTCTCCTTTATTGACATGTTCAATTAATCCTGGTTGAACAAGGCATACATGCTGGGAACATTTCCACTGCTGTCCTGAGCATGTGCTGTAAAAATACAAACATTATGAAAGTGACTTGGCCCTTTAGGAGTACATTTACAAAATTAGTACCAAGAGTTGCACTTTGTTAAGGTGTAAAATATATTTTTGATTAATGTTAACTGTATGACCATTTAATTGACAAAAGCAAATCACAACACATTCATTAACTACGCTACAATGCAACATCTTCTACTCCAGGCAGTTAATGAATGAAATGACCACTCAGTCATTGAAGTTTGAAAATAGACAACAATGAAGACAGCAGATTCAGTATGTGTAATTGGAAATTTTCTGCAGGACAATCACTTTAAGGCAGTCTGATTATAATATATTTAGTTACTGTGCTCAAGGAAACATGATTTGATTTGCCCATAGTATATCAAAATGTTTGTAATTAATAAATATGCTTAATGCACTGTAACAAACATCAAACTCAAAAGAAATATTCATGTGTAGATTTTACACATCTATTAAAATTAAATATGCTCATAAAGACTACTGATATGTGATATCTTATGATTCTGTGTATCTGTATTTAAACATATGTTTTGTTTCACAGATATTCCTTTTATTTGAAGGAAACATACACAGACAGTAGAATTCAGTTCTGTGCCACTTAAATTTATTACCAGGAATTGCAGTTTTCTTTAATTACTGATCCTTCTTCATAATGTTGACCATCTCTGTGGCAGCCTGTCAACATAACATGTAAACAAATCAAAATTCTAAATTGATTAATAAAATGTATTCACATAACAAATACTCTAAAATTTTGTTTAGTTTTTTCAAATATGCAAAAATATTTGGTTCCAGTCTTACAGAAATCTACATGGGGTTTTTGTCAGGGTTTATATATCCAATTTTTCTGGATCTGCTCCATGAGCTTATATCTTTGCTCTGTGTATTTGTTCCAACTGACAGGATTTGTAAAGCATAAAAACTAGATTACTGAGGTATTAATCACTAAACACACTCAAAAAATAATTAATGTGTTTAAATAGGTAGGCAGTAAAATAGTGTTTGAAATGATTAATAGCATTTCTCATCTTAAGATCTAATCAAGTCTCATGTGGGTATAAATAGTTGCATATGATTAGAGGAAGAAGCTCAAGATTTTGGATCAAAATATGAAGCTATTTCAGCGAATTCACCTTACAAAGAGAAACTCTATTTTTTCTCCAGAATTTGAATCAGCAGAAAAGTTTAGAAGATTGCAGCCCTTTGTGTTCTAAATCTAAAATGTTCCTCAACTATTAACCAAAAAGTGAAAGTGTTAGTTAGTCAGTTGTGTCCAACTCTTTGCATCCCCATGGACTGCAGCACTCCAGGCTCCTCTGTCCATGGATTTCTCCAGGCAAGAATACTGGAGTGGGTAGCTATTCCCTTCTTCAGGGGATCTTCCCAGTCCAAGGATTGAACCTGGGTCTTCCACATTGCAGGAAGGTTCTTTATGGTCTCAGCCACCAGCAAAGTCACATTAACTGAAACTTTTTGCTAACTATCTTACCAGATTATTGAAACTACTCCAAAGAGATCAAAGGTGAATTATCCTTGCATGAAAACCAATCAGAAAGATATGGTAAAATAGTGCCCTGTCTACAAACTTAATCCCTTTGTAAATTTAACTGACACAAATTACTGAATTAGCAAAAGTAGCATAATTCACTCCTGTGTCCCATGAAAACCTTTTTGATAGAAACATATCATTGAGAGATCACATCAATGGCTCCAAGTTAAATAAAATGAATTCTAACTTTTTTAAAAAAAAATTATTTATTTTTAATTGGAGGATAATTGCTTTACAATAGTGTGTTGGTTTCTGCCACACATCAACATGAATCAGCCAGAAGCATACATATGCCCCTTCCCTCTAGAAGCTCCCTCCCACCTCTCACCCATTCCCACCCCTCTAGGAATTCTAATTTACTGTATATAATAATAGGAGTAAATCTACATATTTAGAAAGCAGTTCAAGGGACCTGGTTTAACTACAAGCCATAACGTCACAAAAGCAAATTTCAGATTAGTTATCTTCCAATTTTTCAAAAAATTGTTTCTCAGGAAACATTTACAGCTGCTTTCTTTCAGCAAGCACCATGTTCTCACAGTTCAATGTTTTGCTTAATGAATTTCAAATCTCCTTGTACTGGCATCTATCCATCCCTTTTACGTGAATTCCACCATCACAGGAAGAGAGGATGAAAACACTTCTCTTGTGGCCCACAAGGGGAGGGAAAAAATTAAACTTTAAATCAAGTTCAGAGTTTTAATTACTACCCAGGATTAAACACTTTTTGTAAATAAATTTCTATGTTTCCAATTTACAGACACCCTAGAACTTTTCATTATCTAGGCAAGCAACAGTAAAAATTCAAGCAACAATTCAAGTTTAATTCAAAGTCAAGGAAAGTACTCCACCGACTAGTTCTAAAGGGAGGATGAAGGTGGGGGGTGGGTGGAGCTGATTTTTTAAAAATTATTTTACTGAAGTATAGTTGATTTACAGTGTTGAGTTAATTTCTACTGAACAGCAAATGATTCCATATGTATGTATATATATACATATGAATGTGTGTGTGTGTGCTCAGTGGCTCAGTCACGTCCAGCCGGGACCCCATGGAGTGTAGCCTGCCAGGCTCCTCTGTCCATGGAGGAGAATGCTGTAGTAGATTGCCGTTTCCTACACCAGGGAATCTTCCCAACCCAAGGATCAAACCCGTGTCTCTTGTGTTTCCTGCATTACAGGTATATTCTTTACCTCTGCACCACTTGGGAAGCCCATAGATAGAGAGATAGATAGATAGATAGATAGACATATGCATCTGTCCATCCATCTATCCATATATATATATAAATATATATATATATATATATATGTATGTATATATACGCTGCTGCTGCTAAGTCGCTTCAGTCGTGTCTGACTCTGTGCGACCCCACAGACAGCAGCCCACCAGGCTCCCCTGTCCCTGGGATTCTCCAGGCAAGAACACTGGAGTGAGTTGCCATTTCCTTCTCCAATGCATGAAAGTGAAACATGAAAGTGAAGTCTTTCAGTCATGTCCGACTCTTAGCGACCCCACGGACGGCAGCCTACAAGACTCCTCCGTCCGTGGGATTCTCCAGGCAAGAATATATATATGTATATTTACATATATACATATACATGCATACATACAAAATACACTACATTGTTTGAAACCTGAGGAGTAACAGGAACGTGGGCACCCAAAAGCTCAAAAAGCAAAAATTTTCTCTCTCTCTCACACACACACAAACACATATATATGTATGCATGTATGAATGCCAAAGAATGCTCAAACTACCACATGATTGCACACATCTCACACACTAGCAAAGTAATGCTCAAAATTCTCCAAGCCACTCTTCAACAGTATGTGAACTGTGAACTTCCAGATGTTCAAGCTGAATTTAGAAAAGGCAGAGGAACCAGAAATCAAATTGCCAACATCCATTGGATCATCAAAAAAGCAAGAGAGTTCCAGAAAAATATCTACTTCTGCTTTATTGACTATACCAAAGCCTTTGACTATGTGGATCACAACAAACTGGAAAATTCTTAAAGAGGCGGGAATACCAGATCACCTGACTTGCCTCGCCTCCTGAGAAACCTGTATGCAGGTCAGGAAGCAACAGTTAGAACTGGACATGGAACAACAGACTGGTTCCAAATCAGGAAAGCAGTACACTAAGGCTGGCACCCTGCCTATTTAACTCCGGGTGAGTTAACTTATTTAACTTATTATTTAACTAATTATTTAATAAGTTATTTAACTTATTTAACTCATGAGAAACTCCAGGCTGGATGAAGCACAAGCTGGAATCAAGATTGCCAGGACAAATATCAATAACCTCAGATATGCAGATGCCACCACCCTTATGGCATAAAGTGAAGAAGAACTAAAGAGCCTCTTGATGAAAGTGAAAGAGGAGAGTGAAAAAGTTGGCTTAAAACTCAACGTTCAGAAAACTAAGATCATGAAATCCAGTCCCATCACTTCATGGCAAATAGATGGGGAAGCAATGGAAACAGTGACAGGCTTTATTTTTGGGTGCTAAAATCACTGCAGATGGTGACTGCAGCCATGAAATTGAAAGATGTTTGCTCCTTGGAAGAAAAGTTATGACCAACCTAGACAGCATATTAAAAGGCAGAGACATTACTTTGCCAACAAAGGTCCGTCTAGTCAAGGCTATGGTTTTTCCAGTGGTCATGTATGGATGTGAGATTTGGACTATAAAGAAAGCTGAGTGCTGAAGAATTGATGCTTTTGAACTATAGTGTTGGAGAAGACTCTTGAGATTCCCTTGGACTGCAAGGAGATCCAACCAGTCCATCCTAAAGGAAATCAGTCCTAAATATTCGCTGGAAGGACTGAAGTTGAAGCTGAAACTCCAATACTTTGGCCACCTAATGCAAAGAACTGACTTGACATTAAGGAGGGGAGACCAAGAAATGGAACTTTTTCTAACACTATATGTAGTACTAATGATTTTGGGTAGGCCTGGGTATAGCATTTTCTTGACTTCAAAATTAGTAGCTGGGGAACAGGTCAGAGAAGGGACAGCCCCCTTCGATTAGAACCTTTGTGATTTCTTGTCCCTTTACCTATATAACTAGTACATTGGACAAGCAACATTTAAACAATATAAATAAAAACCAGCTTTTAGATATACATATGTATACATACATATATACATCAGTTCAGTTCAATTCAGTTGCTCAGCCATGTCTGACTCTTTGTGACCCCATGGACTGCAGCACACCAGGCCTCCCTGTCCATCACCAACTCCCAGAGTTTACTCAAACTCATGTCCATTGAGCCAGTGAAGCCATCCAACCATCTCATCCTCTGTCATCCCCTTCTCCTCCTGCCTTCAATCTTTCCAGCATCAGGGTCTTTTCCAATGAATCCGTTCTTTGCATTAGGTGGCCAAAGTACTAGAGATTGCTACAATCTCACTTGAGAGTTGGCTTCTTGAACAGAAACCATTATTTGTTCATCCGAGCCTGGCCAAAGTACTGATAAAGTGAAGCAATACCTTCTACACTAATATATAAATTCAGTTCACCCCCTTCCTCTACTCCTACCTGACTCCAGTGTATCCTTCATCCCCTGAACAGCATTTAGAGAGATCTCTTAAGATCTGTATTATGTCACTCCCTGCTTAAAATCCTCAAGTTTTTCTGTATTAAATTTAGACTAAAACTGAACTTTTTACAAGGACTTATAAGACCTTATCCAAAGTGTCTCTTCCATAATCTGTGTCCTCACCTCTCCTATTCTACTGCCTGGAATGGTAGTCCCAGAGGAATGAAGGATTTGCCTGATACAGATAATGGTGGAAAGAACTGGATGAACTTAATTTGGAGCCAAAGCAAATGGGATTAACTATTGGAGAATCAGGAAAGAGAAGGGTCACAGAAGTCTCACTAAGATTTTGGCTTTAGGGATAGAGAAGCAGTGATGTTATTATTGAAATAAAGAACAGGTTTTTGGTGAGAAATCAAACTTCTGCTTTACATGTTCTAGACTAAGGTTAAATCTAAGTTAGACATCCTAATGGAGAACATCAAGTAGAGTAGTAATGGAAGTCCAAAGTCAAGTCAAGGCTGGAATATGAATTTCAGAGCCAGCAACATACATATCTTTAAGTTTTTGAGAATAAGTAACAGTATCCTTGAGAGAGTGTTTGTAGGTAAGAGAAAGACATCCAGAACTGAGCTCAAACACCGTAACCAACAGACATTCAGAAAAACAAACTGGGAAAAAGTGACCTGGGAAGAAGGGGGGAATTCAGGGGATGGTGGAGTCCTGGAAAGCAACAGACATATTCCATAGAAGCAGAAGCTGTCACCTACACAGAGTATGGTTGAGGGATCAAGAAAAGAATGGAGATCTGGGATTTCCCTAGTGGTTCAGTGGTTAAGACTCTGCACTTCCAATGTGGGGGAGGCAGGTTTGATCCCTGGTAGGGGAACTAAGATCCCACATGCTGAATAGCACAGCCAAAAAATAAAAGAGAATTGACACCTGAATACTGCACTTGAAAACATGGAAGTCTTCAATAATCCTGCCAAGATAGAGCTCAGTAAAGTAGCAGGGAACAGGGTCTTATAGGAATGAGCTGATGAGAGGTTTAGAAGTCAGGAAGTGAAATGTTTCTTTCAGATATTTTGCCATTAAAGGAAAGGAGGAAATAAGATAAAACTGGTTAAGGATATGGAGATGAGGGTGAGCTTTTTCAGAGTTGAGAGCTACAACTACCCACCAGCTTCCTGCAAAATAATGTCTTGTAAATGACATTTGCTCACTTTCTCAGTTATTTCCTCAGGAAAAATTCCAAGAAGTGGAAGTTCTGGGTCAAAATTGAGGTTTGGACATCTTAAAGGCATTTAATTCATTCATAATTTTTTTGGGGGAATGATTTCACCAATTTACACTCACCAACAGTGAAAAGATGAATTATCCTGTGTCACTCTAAGGAATAAACTATAACTTTGGTTCCCATGCTAGGTATCACTTCGTCACAGAAACAGAGTCAGGATCAGAAATTAACCTTTGATGTTGTCTAGTTCCATCTCCCAAGCAATGTTTGTATCCTGTTTTGGATTCTACTAGTTGTAAATAAAAAATATTTCTTTTAAAATGTTGATTTGAAAATATGATTGATGCTTTAAAGGAAGTAGAAATTGAGGAGTTAAAGAAAAGTTGGGAGCTACAAAAACACTTTCATAAATTAGTAACTTTGTAAATTGATTGATCCAGAAAAGAAGGAGGGAAATGATGGTTTAGGAGAGAAAGAGGGAGAAAAAGGGAGAGAGGAAAGAAGGAAAAAGGAGAGGGGGGAGGGAGGAAGAGGCAATTGTAAGGGTGGAGATCTTGAAAAGACAAGAGATGATGGGATTCAGAGCTCAAGAAGAGGAATCTACTTCATGGAAACAGTTACCAAGATGGAAGTAACTTGAAAATTATGATGAGAGCTGAGAGAATTCCTGGTGTCTTTATTTTCTCAGTGAAAAGCTTATAAAGCCCTTCAGTGTGAGGTAATCAAGCTGGTTACACCTTAATATAAATAAGTAGATAGATGCATAGTAATGACGGTCAAAACCAAAGGAGTTTTGCAACATGAACAGCCATTATTACAAGAATTAGGTAAATCAGATTTTTGGAAAGTGAAATAAGTCTCTTGATTTGAGAAAAAAAAATGATAGTGTGATATAATTTATTTAAAAATACTCCATCATAATGTGTTCTACTATCTGTGTTGGTCTCAACATCACTTCAGGGAAGGCAGTTGTCTGCTTTAATCAGGAGTCTGCATCCCATGGGTGGTCAATATCATTTATCCTGGAAGTCCAGACTCAGGGGCAGCTCCTACAAGGGGTTCCACTATCCATCTTTTAATGAACACTAGAGTATAGCATAATGACTGTCAGAAATGGGCTTTCACTGGTAAAATTAGCAACTTGTTAATCAGCATAATGGATATAAGCAATCGACTCTTATCACGTAACAATATTCACTTTATATAGATTAGTTTAAATAGTTAAAAATCATATCCCACTCATACTCCCCAGTTTTTATGTATCTCTTAAGATCAAAAGACTTCATGCTTAAACCTGATACCCTAGGATTAATCTCTAAAACATCTGTCCAGCCACTGGGTAGGAGAATTTATTATAGCCTGATAATCAGTAATATTACCAGATATGGGAAAATGCCAATAAATTTTTCAGGCATGGTAGATGTGGCAACATCTAACAGGATAGGGACCTGAGACTTCATGAAGCTTACACAGGTTTATAGACTAGTGTAGGTCTCCGCACCAACATATATTTTTGTAATTATCAGTATGCACAGCAAAATTTGGAATGTGATTTATCTTCATTGTAATGTGGTTCAGGAGGTTGTGAAAGGGTAAATAACCCTCATTCAATTCAAATGCCAGTAATTTACATCCTTTTTTTTTTTTTTAACCAAGGTGAACATAAGAGTTGTGTATAATCAAATTAGCTTACGTCTGTTCATAGCAGATGGTTCACTAGACTCTTTCCTTAAGATCTGTCACACTAGAGATTTTGTCTGGAAAATCCAGTCTGGTTCCATTTCAAACTCTATCACTTGTTTTCTGTATCTGACCTTTGAAATTCCCCAATGACTGGAAGTAACTATATGTCCACCTTCCAGTTTATACAAAAGGGATATTATAAACAGTGCTGGAATGAACATTGGGGTACATGTGTCTCTTTCACTTCTGGTTTCCTCGGTGTGTATGCCCAGCAGTGGGATTGCTGGGTCATATGGCAGTTCTAGTTCCAATTTTCTAAGGAATCTCCACACTGTTCTCCATAGTGTCTGTACTAGTTTGCATTCCTACCAATAGTGTAAGAAGGTTCCCTTTTCTCCATACCCTCTCCAGCATTTATTGTTTGTAGACTTTTGGATAGCAGCGATTCCGACTGGCGTGAAATGGTACCTCATTGTGGTTTTGATTTGCATTTCTCTGATAGTGAGTGATGTTGAGCATCTTTTCCTGTGTTTGTTAACCATCTGTATGTCTTCTTTGGAGAACTGTCTGTTTAGTTCTTTGACCCATTTTTTGATTGGGTCATTTATTTTTCTGGAATTGAGCTTCAGAAGTTGCTTGTATATATTTGAGATTAATTCTCGTCAGTTGCTTCATTTGCTATTGTTTTCTCCCATTCTGAAGACTGTCTTTTCACTTTGCTTATAGTTTCCTTTGTTGTGCAAAAGCTTTTAAGTTTAATTAGGTCCCATTTGTTTATTTTTGCTTTTATTTCCATGACTCTGTGAGGTGGGTCATAGAGGATCCTGCTGTAATTTATGTCAAAGAGTGTTTTGCCTATGTTCTCCTCTAAGCGTTTTATAGTTTCTGGTCTTACGTCTAGATCTTTAATCCATTTTGAGTTTATTTTTGTGTATGGTATTAGAAAGTGTTCTAGTTTCATTCTTTTACAAGTGGTTGAAGACATGGAAGCAACCTAGATGTCCATCAGCAGATGAATGGTTAAGAAAGCTGTGGTACATATACACAATGGAATATTACTCAGCCATTAAAAAGAATACATTTGAATCAGTTCTAATGAGGTGGGTGAAACTGGAGCCTATTATAGAGAGTGAAGCCAGAAAGAAAAACACCAATATAATATTCTAAAGCATATATATGGAATTTAGAAAGATGATAATGATAACCCTATATGCGAGACAGCAAAAGAGACACAGATGTAGAGTACAGCTTTTTAGACTGTGGGAGAAGGCAAGGGTGGGCTGATCTGAGAGAAGAGCATTGAAACATGTATATTATCATATATAAAATAGATCACCAGTCCAGGTTCGATGCATGAGACAGGGTGCTCAGGGCTGGTGCACTGGGATGACCCTGAGGGGTGGGATGGGGAGTGAGGTGGGAGGGGGGTTCAGGATGGGGAACACATGTACACCCATGGCTGATTCATGTCAATGTATGGCAAAAACGACTGCAATGTTGTAATTAGCCTCCAACTAAAATAAATAAATTTTTTAAAAGGGGGGACATTATTTACTTAACTGACAATTTTTTTTAAACCTTAAGATAATACAATTTTAAGTCCCAGGTTGAAAAAGAATTACAGTATAAGAAACTAGACCATATCATGCAGTTAAATAACTGAAAATCATCTCATAAATCATTGATTTTGTTTCTAGCATCTCAGAGGAAAGCCACTTCATTCTTGCAAAAAAATTACTACAAATAGTACGCCATTGTCTATTTATTTTATATAATTTTGTACCATTTTTCAATATTGTGTACTGCTATTTTCTTTCAACAAGCTACTTTCATAAGAAAGAAAAAACAAAACAATTACCTTCATGAGTATAGTTATGATGTGAACCTTTTGCTACTACATAAAATGATGAATTGCATCCCTCCATCATGAATAGAATAAAAGCTATATGAGGAACATAGTCTACCTAAAACATAAACCTAAATTAAAGTCTTAGCAAAGTCTTAGTTTTCAAGCAAAAATGGACATAGAAGCAGAAGCAGTTTCTTTTCTAAATGGGCTACAGGGCTCAAATAAGAAAAGCTCAAGTATGCTTTAGCACATCAAAAACACTGCAGCTAATACATAATACTCACCCTCAACGTTCGTGAAGCTGATCCTGCCCATACCTGACACCTTTCAATGAGTTCTCAGGATAAAATCTAAAATTCTTGATATAGCCTATAAGTCCCAGCGAAATCTGACCTCTTCTCCTCTCAAACCCCTTCTTATGTCACCTTCAAGCCTCTGCTGGCCATGACTCCCCAGAAATGGAGGTCTCCATCCAGCACCTAGACCACACCAAGCTCCTGGCTCCCAGATCCCATTCCATCAGCTCTTCAGTGACCACACACCTCACTCCCCAAGCTAATACTGTACACTGCTTTCCATGTTGACATTATATTCTGATAGGCTTTCCCACAGCACCCTAAATGTCTCCTGCTGAGAATTTAACACAATTTGCAACTGTACAGTGAATTTGTTAAATATCTTACACCATGCACCACGACCCCCCATCCCCCACCCCACAAAACTTGACTGTCTCTCCCATGAGGATAAGATTTGTCTTTTTTTCTCCCCATGGTTGCTCCAGCAAAAGTGCAATGTCTGGCAAGGTGGAGATGGTCAATGAATATTTTTCAGTGAAGGACAAGATCTCCCATTTCTGATAGACTATCTAATTGCTGTTTGCTGGGAAAGGCAAAGGTCTAGCAGGAATGACTAGGCTGTGGAAATTTTAACGTGGCATATGTGTGTTTTACAAACAAGATGACACTATTGAAAATGAAAGCAAAAGTCAGCATCTGGATTTTGCTGTAAGGATACAAATCCTAATTTGTCCTGCAGTGTCTTCTAATTGTAATTTCCACTCACCACCACCTACTTATAATTATGTGACAGAGCTTTGAGGAAACCTGAATTTTCCCTCATATAAAGTGCAGCAGTAGAGTTTTGTTCTGTGTCTTTTGCAAACTTTAGACATATTGATTGCTCAGAACCTACAATCATTCTACTATAATTAAACCAATAGAGAGTAAATAACACCGATCTCCTTATGAATTATTGAGTTGACCAAAATATTCATTCAGGTTGCTCTATACAATGTAACAGAAAAACCCAAATTAACTTTTTGCCCATCCCAATATTTGTATTTATTAACTCAGTCTTAGACTGTTAAAACTACTCTGTATGGAGCACTGTTTTGTTTTTCCCAGTTTAAAATCCCTGATTGGCAAAATGAACAAAAACACTCAGGGAGAATCTCTTTGGTATTTGACAGGGAGGGTGGCCACCTTTATTATGCTGCTGCATTGGTTTAAATGGCATTGCTGTAACACAGGTTCTAATGCCACTCATGAGAAAATAAGTAAAATGTTACATACATCTGCAGAGGATCAGTCTTGTGACTTTGATGTGATTCTCTGAGGTAACACTCCAAAAAGCATGAGAGGTTGTTTTTTGTTAAGACATTTTACAAAGAAAGAATCTTAAGTAACTTTTTATAAGTTGAGTGAATATTCAAAGCAGAATGGAAATCAGCCTTTGTGGCTGTCACACCAGGAGTTTGCTGAAGGTGCTAGGCTGAGGCAGGTACCAGCATCTGAATCAAAGCATGTTAACAATCCAAAGAAATTTAACCTGGTGAT
This sequence comes from Odocoileus virginianus, assembly GCF_023699985.2. Classification (NCBI taxonomy): domain Eukaryota; kingdom Metazoa; phylum Chordata; class Mammalia; order Artiodactyla; family Cervidae; genus Odocoileus; species Odocoileus virginianus. Next base: position 37,188,164 of record NC_069700.1, on the reverse strand, counting down.
CAAAGTATTCATTTTTTCATTTCAACTTAAGAAAGGAAGGGAGGAAAGAAAGGAGAGAGAGAGAGAGAGAGAGAGGGAGGAAAAGAAGGAAAGAGGGAAGAGAAGGAGAGATGGAGGCAGGAAGGAACAAAAGAGAAAGACAGCTGGACAAATCTTGTTATGAACTAGGGCAATGCTTGAACACATTCCCAAACCCTACCTTCTGGGGACCAAGGCTTTGTGTGAGGAGGCCATCCCTTTTCTTCATGGCAAAATGACTTGTAATCAGGACAGCAGTCAGAATTTTCCCTTTCACAGAATTTATCACAGTAACAGAGCGCATCCGCTTCATAGAACTGAGTCACACAGCCATCATCTCTGTCTTCACAGCAACCAAAACTTCTACAGTACTGCCCTTCGAAAGTGGCTCTTTTGAATCGAGTACCTTCCAAAATGGTGAGATTCCTAGTGAACTCAGCTCCTGGGTCCACTTCTCGTTGTGAAAAATACTGTCTCTCCATCCAAATTTCTGTGATGAGATAAGCAAAGATTAAGATCTTACATCTGGCCCACATTCTCCAGAGGTCAGCAAGGCTCCCACTGGTTGTTATGTTCGATCCCCTTGGCCTTGGGGCTTCTCCTTGGAGCCTAAGTTCTAATCATCAAGACAACTCAGCCTGAATCCTGAAACTGATCCTTCACTTGAAGTGAGTGTATTTCTTGTAGTTAAACATTAATCAAGAATTTCAGTGCTTGCCAAAGATAACGTGCATGTTACCAATAGACCATTGTCATTCCTCCAACATTAAAATTTTATATTTCATAGTGCAGGAAAAGCATCCATTGCCATAAAAATAAATACATAAAATCTTAGGTGTAGATGATACATTGAACATTGCTTACCTTCAAAATAATCTAGATTCTTAAATCAAAAACCTCCCTGGAATACACATGGCCCAAATTTTGGCTGCAATGACTACTGGCAAGGTGTAGGAAATTCAAAAGTCAAAAGCACAATTATTCATCTCACCTATTCACACTGCCACTAAAATCCAGACTCTCCTGAGATTGCCTGCTCGGCTCTGTCATATCAATAACAAATGCCCAGTCACACACAGGTTTGATATCACATCCATACAGCACTCACCTACCAGAAGCATTTTGATTTCAAAACTTAGTGGAGCCTAATTTAGCTAGAAATTCCCTGAAGGTGACCTTAGTTTCCTCTACCTGAATTTCTGCTTGACATCAATGCAGGGGTCTGCAATATCTAAAAGGCAGTTTATAGTCAAGAAAAGTCAGTGCTCTGAGCTAAGGAGCTGTTGGGGAGCGGGGAGGGAAGAGATGTGAAGGAAACTCAAAGGTCAAGATACCTTTCATGTTTCTGTAAAGCTGTGGGCTTTGCCATACTGTATTTACTCATTAACTATAATATCTTCCTTTGGATTGGAGATAAATAACCAGCAGACAATGATTCAGCAAGAGTGTCTGGGTTGCCTAGTGGAAAGAACTTGTCCTGAAGATCAGAAAACCTGGACCCTTGGCCCTGAGCTACTGTTTAATTGGCTTTATGATCTTAGGTTCATGATTTGCTTCTCTGGTCCTCAGTTACTGTCCTATAAAATGAGTGTCTTTCTCTCTAAAGTTAATCCATAACTCTGATATATCAAATGTATTCCCCAACTTTGCTCTGTAAATTATTTAACTCATAATTTTACCTTCATTGTTTCCTTTTCTTTGGCACCCTTCTCTCAGGCTGTAAGCTAGTTCAAGTCTTTATGTTTTGTTGTTTTAATTTAATATCATCTTGGTGTCGATATCCATAATCCCACCTGTGCAATCCTAATTCTGCTGCCTCTGATTCCTTGCCACCCACTGAGGCACTAAAGTACTGCAAAGTGCCATTTCCAGCCCCATTCAATCATCTCTAACCTCGATTCTCATTGACCTGAGTCCATCTCATTACACCTGAGTCCTCCACAGCATGTAGCCCTGTACAATGAAATGGTCAAGAACAGGAGCCAAAGAGACTTACGGAGTTTGTCTTATAGTTTGACCAATGATTAGCCACACATCTTTGAGAAAGTGGCTTAGCCTCTCTATGCTTCAATTTCATCAGCTGCAACACTGAGATAACAAAATTTATTCCCATATCAGGTGGCTGTGAAATTTAAATGAGATAATATATTAAAGTCCTTAGCATATCATTCATGCTAGTTTAGTCACTCAGTCGTGTCCAACTCTTTGCTACCCCATGGACTGCAGCACTCCAGGCTTCCCTGTCCACCACCAACTCCCAAAGCCTGTTCAAAGTTATGTCCATGAGTCAGTGATGCCATCCAACCATCTCATCCTCTGTTGTCCCCTTCTCCTCCTTCCTTCAATCCTTCCCAGTATCAGGGTCTTTTCCAATGAGTCAGTTCTTCATAACAGGTTGCCAAATTATTGGAGATTCAGCATCAGTTCTTCCAATGAAATTCAGGACTGATTTCCTTTAGAATTGACTGGTTTGATCTCCTTGCTGTCCAAGGGACTCTCAAGAGTCTTCTCCAACACCACATTTCAAAAGCACCAATTCTTTGGTGCTCAGCTTTCTTTATGGTCAACTCTTACATCCATCAATGACTACTGGAAAAACCATAGCTTTGATGGCCCTTTCTCAGCAAAGTCATGTCTCTGCTTTTTAATATGCTGTCTAGGTTCGTCATTATTTTCTTCCAAGAAGCAAGCATCTTTTAATTTCTTGCTTTCAGTCACCCTCTGCAGTGATTTTGGAGCCCAATAAAATCAAGTCTGTCACTCTTTCCACTGTTTTCCCATCTATTTGCCATGAAGTGATTGGACCAGATGCCATGATTTTAGTTTTCTGAATGTTGAGTTTAAGCCAACATTTTCACTCTCCTCTTTCACTGTCATCAAGAGGCTCTTCAGTCCCTCTTCAGTTTTTTGCCATAAGGGTAGTGTCATCTGTGTATCTGAAGTTATTGATAATTCTCCCAGCAATCTTGATTCCAGCTTGTTCTTCATCCAGCCCAGAGTTTCTCATGATGTATTCTGCAAATAAATAAGCAGAGTGATGATATGGCCTTGGTGTACTCCTTTCCTGATTTGGAACCAGTCTGTTGTTCCATGTACAATTCTAACTGTTGCTTCTTGACTTGCATACAGATTTCTCAGGAGACAGGTCAGGTGGTCTCGTAATCTAATCTCCTGAAGAATTTCCCACAGTTTGTTGTGATCCACATGGCCAAAGGCTTTGGCATAGTCAATAAAGCTGATGTAGATGTTTTTTTGGAACTCTCTTGATTTTTCAATAATCCAATGGATGTTGGTAATTTGGCCTCTAGCTCCTCTGCCTTTTCCAAATCCAACTTGAACGTCTGGAAACCTAGCTTTGTTAGCGTGTGAGATGAGTGCAATTGTGTGGTAGTTTGAGCATTCTTTGGCATTGCCTTTCTTTGGGATTGGAATGAAAGGTGACCTTTTCAAGTCCTGTGGCCACTGCTGAGTTTTCCAAATTTGCTGGTATACTGAGTGCAGCACTTTCACAGCATCACATTTTAGGACTTGAAATAGCTCAGCTGGAGTTCCATCACCTCCACTACCTTTGCTCACAGTGATGCTTCCTAAGGCCCACTCGACTTCACATTCCAGGATGGCTGGCTCTAGGTGAGTGATCATACCATCCTGGTTATCTGGATCATGAAGATATTCTTTGTGTAATTCTGTGTATTCTTGCCACCTCTTCTTAATATCTTCTGCTTCTGTTAGGTCTATACCATTTCTATCCTTTATTGAGCCCATCTTTGCATGAAATGTTCCCTTGGTATCTCTAATTATCTTGAAGAGATCTCTAGTCTTTCCCATTCTATTGTTTTCCTCTATTTCTTTGCATAATAACTGAGGAAGACTTTCTTATCTCCCCTTGCTATTCTTTGGAACTCTGCATTCAGCTGGCTGGGTCTTTCCTTTTCTCCTTTGCCTTTAGCCTCTCTTCTTTTCTCATCTATTTGTAAGGCCTCCTCAGACAAACATTTGGATTTTTTGCATTCCTTTTTCTTGGAGATGGTCTCTATCACTGCCTCCTGTACAATGTCACAAACCTCCGTCCATATTTCTTCAGGCATTCTGTCTGTCAGATTTAATCTGTTGAATCTATTTGTCACTCCTAATGTATAACCGTAAGGGGTTTGATTTAGGTCATACCTCAATGGTCTAGTGGTTTTCCCTACTTTCTTCAATTTAAATCTGAATTTGGCAATAAGTAGTTCATAATCTGAGAAACACTCAGCTCCCAGTCTTGTTTTTGCTGACTGTATAGAGCTTCTCCATCTTTGGCTGCAAAGAATATAGTCAACCTTATTTTGGTATTAAATCTCTGGTGATGTCCATGTGTAGATTCGTCTCTTGTGCTGTTGGAAGAGGGTGTTTGCTATGACCAGTGAGTTCTCTTGGCAAAACTTTGTTAGCCTTTGCCCTGCTTCATTTTGTACTCCAAGATCAAACTTGTCTGTTACTCCAAGTATCTCTTGACTTCCTACTTTTGCATTCCAATCTCCTAAATATCTTTTCATGGTGTTAGTTCTAGAAGGTCTTGTACATCTTCATACAACTGTTCAACTTCAGCTTCTTTGGCATTAGTGGTTGGGGCATAGACTTGGATTTCTGTGATATTGGATGATTTGCTTGGAAACAAACAGAGATCCTGCTGTCATTTTTGAGACTGCATCCAAGTACTGCATTTAGGACTCTTTTGTTGACTCTAATCGCTACTCCATTTCTTCTAAGGGATTCCTGCCCACAGTAGTAGATATAATGGTCATCTGAGTTAAATTCACTCATTCCAGTCCGTTTTAGTTCACTGATTCCTAAGTCGATGTTCACTCTTGCCATCTTCTCTTTGACCACTTCCAGATTATATTGGTTCATGGACCTAACATCCAGGTTGCTATGCAAGATTGGCCTTTATAGCTTATTCACACTCTTTACAACTTGTTAGCATTCATGCTAAATAAGTGTTTATTATCATTCAAAAGTATATTCTCACCTAAGAACTCTCTCGTCCTTTAACTCCTACAGTTTCATTGATAAGGGGATGACAGAGAATTTGATGGTTGGATGGCATCACTGACTCGATGGACATGAGTTTGAGTAAGCTCAGGGAATTGGTGATGGACAGGGAAGCCTGGCATGCTACAATCCATGGGTCACAAAGAGTCAGACATGCCTGAGTGACTGAACTGAACTGAACTTCATTCTCTTCTGCTTCTCATCCCATTTTTCATCAGGCCCCCAATTCATCTTCTTCCTCTTGGACTCACTTCCTCCTCTTTTCTGTGGCCTTTTAAAATATGCTTTTAAAATATCTTCAATCTTTTCCATCCCTGGTCCTCTCAAATAATCTTTCCTCAATACTCTCAACATTAAACCAACCTAAAAGCCATAGACTACAAAGATCTTATGCAATGTGGACCTCCAGCTTTGGTATCTCTCTGGCCTCAATTTCACCAGTTTACTCCTCGCTCATATCAGTCCAGCCATCACACTAACTTTGCTCTTGTTCATCATGCTGTGCACCTCCTTTCTTAGGACCCTGATGCTTGCTGTTCATTCTACTTGGACCATGCTTCCCTGAATGCCCAAGACTTCATTTCTCACTTCTTTTAAGTCTTTCTTCAAATGACATCTTCTCTGAGAGTCCTGGTCCACATTTGCTATCTAAAATGACACCCCATCTCCAACCCCAGCTCACCCTAATACACTATAATTGTATTCATCAATTATTTGCTTTCCATATTTCCCCTCCAGAAAGCTCTGTAAAATCATAGAATTTTGTCTAATTTGTCTGTTGCCTGTTTTATCTTTAGCCCTTAGTTCCTGACACATATTGGGCACTCCATGAACATTGATTTCATAAATGTATGAGTCCTACCATTTCCATTCTTCATGCTTCTACAGTGTCTGTTAGGTACTATTGGAGATGATGCACCACAGTCCTGGTGCCACCACAAATTTTCGGATTTTTGTCTCAGCTAAGCTCTTAGATGCTGCTCATATGTCTTTAACTTGTTTCCTTCATAGCTATTGATTTCTTAACTTCTCAGAGATCATCACTTTCCAGGGAAGATGTAGTCTCAGAGGTTACCAAGGAGACAAAGACAGTAAATGTCGGTCCTATGCCTTCAAACACATAAACCGATGTCCACCTGCAGCCATCCTTCCCATCTTCTTTCCAGACTCAGAAGATGAGGTGTCATCCTGTTCCCAAACAATCCTCCCACCTATAATGCTTAAATCTGCCACCATTTCTCTTTGTCCTTCACTATCTTTTAGTATGATTTACTGACCAGAATTCTCCCCTTCCCCACCCCTTCTCCACTCCAATCCCGGAGAGCTGAGAATAAACACCTTCTCTGTAACCCAGGAGCAGTCTTTAAATAAAGCATGGAAGAGTTTATGTATCAGTACCTCTCCTTGTTCTTTGATGGGTTATCTCTGATACCCACAAACACATTACTTTCACCCTGAGGTAAGAATGGGGACCCTGCAGTTGGGAGGGATTGGTGGTGCCCTAACTTGTTTCCAGAACATTGTTAAATATTGCAGTTCAAGTGTATCTACTAATTATACTATCTCATTTCAATCAATTTATGGTCTATAAATTGACAAAAGCTTTCAAATATTCATGCAAAGAAATTTCACATTGAAAGTGACATATGTGACACAAATTCTACAACTAATAAATTCCTTTAGACTAGAAGTTTTCAACAAGGGATGACTTAACGTTCCAACAGAAATTGAGCCATGTCCAGAGACTTTATTTTTTAGGTCAGAGACTATTTTGGTTGTCTGGACCACAAGGATCTAGTGAATGGTGGCTAGGGATGCTGTAGAGCTTCCTAGAATGCACATGATAGAGCTCACAACAAAGAATTATCCAGCCAAAATTGTCAGTAATGATGCTGTTTATGAACCTTGATTGACACATTACGAACATTTTGAAACAACCAACAAGAAATCAGAAAAAGAAAATGAAATACTCATGTTTACTTGCAATTTGGATTTACATGAAGTTTGATCAGATGAATTTCCAGTAAATGACTTCTTTGAGATAATAACCAATAACAGTAATACATAAATATTGGGGTAGCTTTTCAAAAAATTGGATGTAGGATATGCTTAACTAGAAAGGTCGGAGCCCGCTGTGCCACACTCTCTTTCTACATGAGCATTCTCCTTGGATGGGCTTCATTTCAGATGAGAAGAAAAGCACTGAATTCCCTCTTATTGTGATTTTTCCTACCATCATTACACAAGAACAATGAAGGGAATCAGCATCTTTAGATGTTTTTTTGGAAAGAATGAAGTTAATCAATTATGTTTCTTAACACTAGATCTTAGCTAGATGCTGTGAAGAAATTTTAGCTAGAAATTAGAAGAAATTTTAGCCACATTTAGCCAATCATCCATCTGATTCACAGTTTCCCCTTCTGTGGTTTCAGTTCCCCATGATCAAGTGTTGTTTGAAAGAAATTAAGTGGAAAATTCCATAAATAAACAATTTTTAAAGTGTTATTAATTTTTATTGGTGTGTATTTACCTTACAGTGCTTTATTAGCTTCTTGCTGTGAAGCAAGGTGGATCAGTCATACACATTTATAACCCATCTTTTTTGGATTTCCTTCCCATTTCGGTCACCACAGAACACTGAAGAGAGTTCCCTGCAATCCAGCAGGTTCTCATTAGTTACCTATTTTATACATGATAACGTATATGTGTCAGTCCCAACCTCCCAATTCATCCAACTCCCCTTTCCCCTGTTGGTGTCCATATTTTTGTTCTCTTTTTCCATGTCTCTGTTTCTGCTTGGTGAGTTAGTTCATCTCTATCATTTTTCTAGATTCTACATTTATAAGTGATGTAACACAATATTTGTTTTTCTCTTTTTTACTTACTTCACTCTGTTTGACAGTCTTTAGGTCCATCCACACCTCAGCAAATGGCACTACCTCACTCCTTTTAAAAATCACACACTGTTCTGAACAGAGTAGTGAACTCCCACACTGTCTAGCTTTATCCCACCAAATATACTAACCATCCCTCTGTCTGGTGTGCCCATGCTGTATGTGCTACCCACCTGTCATCACTTATTGGCCTTCTCCATTATCAGACTGACTGTTGGGGCATCCCAGTCCTTATGTTCAAGGAACTCTTATCTTACTTAAGGCTCATGTCCCCAAAGCACTAGAGTAGTGATGCTGGCAATTCAGATATTCTCTTACTGTGCCCAGCTTATAAATGAAACTTTACCATTGGCAAGTTTGTATAGGAAAAAAGCATAGTGTTATTCATATACAGTTGGTAGTAGCCAAGATTTCAGGCATTCACTGGGGCTTTTCAAATGCATGCTCTGTGGATAAGGGAGTAGTAATACAATTGGAAGATTTAGCTATATTTATTTTTTTTTCATTTTTTTATTAGTTAGAGGCTAATTACTTTACAATAGATTTAGCTATATTTAAATAGGCAAACATAGGGAGAGAGATAGAGAAAGAGAGAGAACAGGAAGGTGGGCTTGCCGAAAACAGTTTATTTTATTGGCTTAACTTCCACCATTAGAGATTTCTTTCTTCAGATTATGGAGGCTGCAGAAATGTCCTGCAGGAGTAAGTGCTCCTCGGTGAGGTGAGTTAAGAATTACCAAGTCAGCTTTGAGGGTCTGGGACTTGGTCCCTTCACCTGCATGAAAGTTCTCGGATGATCTACTGATGTGGTGGGATGGACCAGTGAGGATGTCAGAGTGGGGATTAGTTTGAGGAAATGGATGTGCTCATCTTCATACACTGGGCCATCAGCAATAGTTTGAAGCTACATTCTTCTTATTTCTACTCCACTGAGTTATCTCAAATTTTAGAGTAAAGAATTTCAGTGAGACATAAAACCTCGGCCTACAATGTGTAGTTGTGTTTGGATTAGGTTGCTAAGGAGACCTGGAAGATTTTATACATTGTAACTCCAATATATGTCTGTGTATGTACATCGGTCTGACCCCTGGTTCAGGAACATCCTCTGGAGAAGGGCATGGCATTCCACTCCAGTATTCCTGCCTGGGGAATCCCATGGATTGAGGAACCTGGCTGGCTATAGTCCATAGGGTCACAAAGGGTCAGACATGACTGAAGTGGCTGAGCATACATACTCAGGTGCATTGTAAAAACATTCAAGTGAAAGCTACTCCTCTGTGGAACTTTATGGTGCAGACTTGGTCTCTAATTGCACATTATTGAGAAAATTGAAAAAAAAAGTCAAAACTTAGTAGATCCATGAAATGGAAAATAGGATCATATAATAGCTCCCCAACTGGTGATAGTTCAGGATGCTGGGCCCAGGTCTGAGCAAGAAGCAATTTACCTCAAAACCTTCTCACCTCTCACAATAATTAGATAGGTACTTTGGTTTTACTTTTCCGCTATTTTGTTTTTTGTTTTTAATTTTTTTGAAATGGCAATTTCAACATCTCATTCCATTTTTTTTAAATTTTCCAACATAGAATTGTACCCACACCTATTTATGTAGAATGCATTTGCAGATGAAGATAGCCTCAAGAGAGTATTTGGTTTAGACCAATAATCATCAAAGCAGACTCTAATGGGCTGAGAGGATGCATCCAATTTGGGCCTGGAAGGCAAAGACAGGCCCTAACCAAGGCCCCATTTTCCTCCCGTCTGGTCTCCCCTCTGGTTCAAGGACCTCAAGGCTTATGCTGCCTTGTCTTTGCCCAGATGTAAACAAGGGAGGAGCCTTTGAAACCTCATAAAGACAAGACCCAAAAAGAAACCAAATAAATAGATAAATATGAAGGACATTGCATGAAAGCACAGGAGATCGCAAAAGACTACAGCAGAGAAAAAGCTACCAGAAGAAAAGTTATTAGAGAAATAAGTGTGCATATGAGTAAGAACAAAATTTTCTTTCACATCAAAACTAATTTCAATATATTTAAACAGGAAACAACTTGGAAAGCAAATAGTTATCCTCTAGAGCTAATAAAAAGTTTTTAATCAATTTTTTTTTTCACAAGAAGCACTTGAAAATAATAGGCCTGTCATCTAATTCTCTTAGCATGCTTTTACAGCACAATGTTTTGAGAAAAAACAGTTCTATTCACTCATTATTTTACTCAAAATATAGATATGCATGTAAATATATATTATATGTATGTATACATATATACATACATACATGCTCCAGACCTGTATGTATATGTGGCTAAAGATTCCACCTGCAATGCAGGAGACACAGGCTTGATCCCTGTATTGGGTGATCCCCTGGAGAAGGGAATGGGAACCCACTCCAGTATTCTTGCCTGGAAAATTCCATGGACAGAGGAGCCTGGCGGGCTACAGTTCATGGGGTTACAAAGAGTCAGACACGGCTGAGCAACTAAACAACAATAACATAATCCAGGCACATTTGGAGGAGGCAAAACTTAATCTTAATCCTTAAAGAATAACCCAGTCTAGCCAGAGAAGCCAGCTTGTCAAGAAATCATTGCAAGGAGCCTTGATTAGAGTTATTACAGGGGCATGCAAAGGGTTTAATGAGAGCACACAGTGGCCAACCCAACCTGCTGGAATTAGGAAAAATGTTACTGTGGAAATGACATCTCAGTTGAGCTGTAAAAATGCATTGGGAATTTGGGGTTAGTAGATGCAAACTGTTATATATGGAATGGATAAACAACAAAGTTCTACTGTGTGGCACAGGAAACTATATTCTGGGATTTTTTTTTTTTTTTAAGGATGTATATATGTGTATAACTGAGTCACTTTACTGTGCAGCAGAAATTAAATCAATTTTAAATCAATCATACTTTAAATTACATACAATTACATACAATTAAATCAAATTTTAAATCAATCATACTTTAATAAAAAAGAGTAAGTAGGATATTTGCCATGTAAAGCAGATGGAATTCTAGACTGAGAAACAGAATATAAAAGGTGACATATTTGAAAAACTGATAAGATTCAGATAATTTTGTACCTTGAATGACAAGGACACACTAAGTATAGACTTCAATTTAAAAATAAAAAAGAATATGAGTCAGTTGTTATATATTTTCGGTCACCCTCAAATTTTTTAAGTAGCATCACACACTTTCCTTTGGGTACCTGCTCTCCCTCCAGGCCATGCACTCCTGGTTTAAGTGATCATTCCGGGTCTTCATCCTACCACTTCCTAGAGGTCTCATGGGAAATAAACTGAGCCCATCACTCTCCCCTGAGAACTGAAATCTTCAGTGGGGTCACTGGCATGAGTTACTCAGATACTAACACCCTCACAACAGACCAGAAGGCACTGACTAGGATCCTCAGTCAGTCGGCTTTTCCTTAATTTCTGTGGCTATCAAGATCCTTCCAAAACCCCTTTTGGGAGGACTTCCGATTAACCATGATCGGTATCTGACATTTGCAGAGAATTCTTGAAATGGGAAGTTAGTCCAAATTCATCACAGGACAAGGATATGGTCAGGATGGCACTTGCTGTTAGATCATCACACTGGCAGAACAGAGCATGGATCGGATGAGATGAGCTTGGAGACCAGGAAACTATCACAGGAGTCTTGGCAAGGCTAATGAGAACTTGGCCTTGAAAAGTGGTTCTGAAACAGAGTTAAATAAGAGAGATATGAAGGAAGTAATTCTTGTAAAATGTCTTACTGGACGTGGAGACAAAGAGATAGGGCCTCCCAGGGTGAGTTCCAGGTTTCTCACACTCAAAGCTAATGAGAAGCACCAGCTACAAAAGGCCTTTGAGCAACAGTTAGCTCAGTTTGGAATCTATCGTTTGATTTTTCTGATGTGTTATCCAGATACGGGTGTCTAACCAGAAACTAAATTCCATCTTGGCTTGAGCATACATTTGCAAGTCATCAACATATACTAAGAACCATGAATGTGAATAGCTTTGCCCATCATCAGCCAGAGCTGGAGCAAGACACTGGAATGAAGTTACTGAATAGTCTAAACGCATTTGTAAGGAAATTCATTTTAGAACCTCATGGGCTATACTGAACATTTTAAAATCATTTTTCACAAACTATAGGAAAATTCCAAATATTCCTCAGGTATATGTTTTATGAGAAACATCACTGTATATCAGAATGATTCTTAGCTTTGGCTTTTTTTTTTTTTTTTTCAAGTCAAAAGTTGATTGAAATTCCTTACCAGCCACATGACATGAGTCAAGTTGTTTTATATTCTTATGGATTTGGTTAACTCACATATCAAAATTGGAAACATAATACTAATCTTACAGAGCTGTTTGAGGATTAAATAATCTATGAGAAAGTACTAGAAATAGGCAGAAGCTCCTTTCCTTGCAAAGGATTAGTTTGCAAAAGGTTGATCTTAAGTCAGTGTGTTTAAAATCCAAAGGAGACCCATTCTTTTTTTTTTTGTCCCATATAACTTTTTTTTAATTTTTTTTGTGTGCAATACATAATTTTATTTTATTTTTTCCCAATTATTTTTATTAGTTGTAGGCTAATTACTTTACAATATTATAGTGGTTTTTGCCATACACTGACATGAATCAGCCATGGATTTACACATAATGTTCCCCATCCTGAACCCCCTCCCACCTCCCTCCCCATCCCATCCCTCTGGGTCATCCCAGTGCACCAGCCCTGAGCACTTGTCTCATGCATCCAACCTGGGCTGGCGATCTGTTTCACCCTTGATAATATACATGTTTCAATGCTGTGCTCTCAGATCATCCCACCCTCGCCTTCTCCCATAGAGTCCAAAAGTCCGTTCTATACATCTGTGTCTCTTTTTCTGTCTTGCATATAGGGTTATCATTACCATCTTTCTAAATTCCATATATATGTGTTAGTATACTGTATTGGTGTTTATCTTTCTGGCTTACTTCACTCTGTATAATGGGCTCCAGTTTCATCCACCTCATTAGAACTGATTCAAATGAATTTTTTAATGGCTGAGTAATATTCCATTGTGTATATGTACCACAGCTTTCTTATCCATTTGTCTGCTGATGGGCATCTAGGTTGCTTCCATGTCCTGGCTATTATAAACAGTGCTGTGATGAACATTGGGGTGCACGTGTCTCTTTCAGATCTGGTTTCCTTGGTGTGTATGCTCAGGAGTGGGATTGCTGGGTCATATGGCAGTTCTATTTCCATAAAATCCAAAGGGGACCCATTCTAAGCTTGTGGCCCTAATGTGTTTCTTTAAAATGCTTAAAACTAAACATATTCTTATCCTCTTTGCTGATAGGCACTTATTTAGAAATATTTTTCAAAACCTGATTGTTTCATTAATATGAAATGTGTGAATAAGGCCAGACACTTTCTCAATGATCTCTGCACAAGTGAAAGTGGATTTCCTAGAATATGGCAGTAACATTTACTACCTCATCACTACTTTTAATTTGGAAACTTTGAAAAAGCTTTGATTCTGTGGAATCCCCACCAGCTTGAGGCAATCATCCTAAATGTATAAAACCAGCACACCTAATTTTAAAAAGCCTTTTCATTTACAAACCCATTGCCTCCCTTCTGACATCCTAACCCAGGGGTTCACACTGGCTGCAGAATAGAGTCACTGGGAAAGTAAAATTTATAAAAAATAAAAGTAAACCAACTTGGACATGACTTAGCTAGTGAACAACAACAAAAAGTAAACAATCTGCAGATTTTATCTCAAGAAATGATTATTTTATTGGTATGATATGAAATATGGTCAAACTCAAAAACAATCACTGGAATCCCACACTCAAAAGTGGTTTCATTTCTTCAGTCACTTTTTCTTATCTCTTGTCTATTAATTTCAGTGGTACAGACACAAGACCTTCCTTCAAGTGTTTCATGATTTGCAATATGTGCTCTGGATTCACTGAAAAATGAATCACTCCATACTCTTCTGTAATACTCATCCATTTCTTTATCACTTTTAATTTATAAAAATTGTATCTACTTTTCATCCCATCATGTCTTTTCATTTTGGCACTTACTTTGTACTCATCCACCAGAATGGGGGTGTTCATGATAATGAAAAAGTAACACATGCATGCAGACTTCCTGATATGACTCATGAAACATAATAACCAAAAATTACCTAAGTGTGTCTATTGGTGGTAGGTGCTTGTAATTGCAGCACAATTTCATTCACAAAATGAGAGTCTATGAATCAAACTTTTATGAGTGGAAAAGCTTCTGTGAAATGCCATTTGCAGCAACATGGATGCAACTGGAGATGATCACACTCAGTGAAGTCAGCCAGAAAGAGAAAGACAAGCCCCGCATGATAGCAGTTATATGTGGAATCTAAAATATGATACCGATGAAGCTATCTATGAAACAGACTCAAGGATAAAGAAAACATACCCATGGTTGCCAAGGAGAGAGAGAGGGAAGTGGGGAAGGGATAGACTGGGAATCGGGGTTAGCAGATGCAAACTATTATATGTAGGACGGATAACAGCACAAAGAACTATACTCAATGTCTGATGATAAACCGCAATGGAAAAGAATATAAAGAAATAATGTGTACATACCTATGTATAACTAATCACTTTGCTATACAGCAGAAATTAACACAACATTGTAAATCAACTATACTTCAGTTTTTAAAAAGCTTCTATTCCAGATATATAATAGCCACTCAATACATATTCGTTTCCTCTCTAGATCATGCTTTCTCTGCTTCTCCCTTTCCTATCATTCACCATTGAATTAAAAAAACCACCCTAGGCAGACCTTAAATTGTCTAGCCTTAAATCCTAATCTCCTGTGAGTTTCTTCAGAGTTGAGTTTCTTCTTCAGGTAGAATAAAAGCGAGTTTTTATTCATGAGCAAAGATCCTGAGGGCATTCACCTCCCATTGACTCACAGAGATGGTGATTACAACCCCTTTGAAAACGATGGTGGTCAATCAGAACACAATGAGGCAAATGAGATTAAACACTGGGTGAGAAGGTTGTGTGTGAATTGAGAGGGGGTGAGGGTTCCGGACAGGACAAGTGTCCTTGTTTCTCATCGGAAATAGACACCTCCTGTGTGTTTTAAAGGAATGTATGCGATGGGTCCTTCACTCCCCCAGCATTAGGCAGGAACCACAGCTGATTGGAAAAGCTGAGTCATTTTGAACAGCTTCTCTAGTAAAAACCAGGAGAGAGAAGGAAAGCGTTTCCATTATTATAAGCAAAAGAGAGCTTGGAGACAAATGACTACCTGAGATGTTTCAAAACACTAAAGAGAGAGAAAGAGCGGAACACAATCTTTACACAATGTATGTGCATCCTAAGCTGCTTCAGTCATTTGGGACTCTTTGCAACCCTCTGGACTATATAGCCCGCCAGGCTCTTGCGTCTATGGGAGTCTCCAGGCAAGAATACTGGAGTGGGTTGCCATACCCACCTCCTGTATTGGCAGGAGGGTTCTTTACCACTAGCGCCACCTGGGAAGCCCCCCACCCTTACACAATACCAAGGGGTGTAAATAACACACCCACACACCTAAAATGACTTCATTCAAAATACTGTGTTCAAGAAGAGAAAGTATGGGGTTTGGAGTGAAGGAGGACCAAATTTTGGTTTTGATATTAAGCCCTCATATTTTGGTGCATTTTTTAGTAGTAACTTAATCCTTATGCAAATCAGTTTCAAAGTGAAATGACAATCAGTAGACCAGTTCAGCATATTTCCTCCCAAGAAGGTTGTCGGTGTGAAGGACATTGACAGTGTAGACCATGAGCCAAGTCAAGCCTACTTCCAGATTTCTGACTCTCCTGCAATATGCTGCAAATCTCATGCCCACATATTTTTGCTGCTTGATTCAGAGGCAGTCTAGGCACCTAATGACTATCTGAAACCATATCCAGCCTCTGCACCCCAACACTGAACGAAATCTTGGAGACAGAGTTTTGGGTGAAGTAGAAAAGAATGGCTTTATTGTTTTGTCGGACAAAGGGAGCCATAGCAGGCTAATACGCTGTCAAAATGCTGTGTCCCAACTAGGAGGGGATATTGAGGGCTTTATAGTAAAGGTTCAAAGAGGAGGGCATGATCAGCATGTGGACATTCTTTTGATTGGTTGGTGGTGAGGTTAAGTGGGCATCAGAATCATTGAGCTTCTGGTTCCAACCAGCCTGGGGTCTACATGCTTGTGCCCAGCATATAGTTAGCTTCTTCCACCTGATGGGGGTTTCAGTGTCTGCAAAACAGCTCAAGATATTGTTGTGTGTACTTATGAGAAGGAACAAGGAATCTGCTCCAAGGCTGCACTGCTGTTTTCTTGATTGCTCCTCCCTTGTCTCTGCATCCTCTCCTTTTCCTAATTAGCAACTGTTTGAACTTGCTCCTTGGAATTCAGAGGGGCCGAATAAAGCATATTTCCTGTAACTAAGAAATGAAGGACACAGAAAGGTTTCAATGCCCAGGGTCCCCACAGGGTTCTGCTTGGTATCACAGCCAGTGAATTCATATCAGACTCTGTCTTATATTTTATCCCTGAAAACAACAAAATCTTAAGCATTACAAAGTACTTTAATCTTTTAAATTTTACATTACCAAATAGCTCTCTTAGCTCTGTGTCTAAATGATATTCAGATTATTTTATAGCTGTCCACAATAATCTATTGGTACTCATGGTACAAAGGTTCCTTTTACACAATTTTTCAAAATAACTCCTAGTTTGAATATCACTTAAGTAAAAACTGGTTGCAGATTTCTAATAGCAATTGTTTGCTTTTCCTGCCCTTCTATGAGGTGGAAGTTGGTTCTTCAATTTACATTCAAGCAGGGCACACTGATGTCTACAGCATCAAGAAGAAGGGTAAAAAAGAAAATAGCTTTATACTACATGGTGATATTGAGAAGCTTTGTACTCAACATGGTGATATTGAGATTGACTTGTGCAATTTTAAAAGTAAAGGATAAAGTTTTCTGGGATTCTATTGCTTTCTTTAAAGAGCAAAACAAAAGGCCATTTTGGAAAATGATATGCTCAATTAGATTAGAATATTTCAGTTCAGTACAGTCATTCACTTGTGTCTGACTCTTTGTGATCCCATGGACTGCAGAATAGCATCCTTTCCCTGTCCTTCACCAACTCCTGGAGCCTGCTCAAACTCATATCCATTGAGTCGGTGTTGCCATCCAACCATCTCATCCTCTGTTGTCCCCTCCTTCTCCTGCCTTCAATCTGGCCCAGCATCAGGGTCTTTTCCAAGTGTCAGTTCTTCACATCGGTGGCCAAAGTATGGGAGTTTCAGCTTCAGCATCAGTCCTTCCAATGAATATTCAGGACTGATTTCCCCTAGGATTGACTGGTTGGATCTCCTTGCAGTCCAAGGGACTCTCAAGAGTCTTCTCCAACACCACAGTTCAAAAGCATCAGTTCTTTGACACTCAGCTTTCTTTATAGTCCAACTCTCACATCCATAGATGACTAATGGAAAAACCATAGCTTTAACTATAAGGACCTTTGTCAGCAAAGTAATGTTTCTGCTTTTTAATATGCTGTCTAGGTTTGTCTTAGCTTTTCTTCCAGGAGCAAATGTCTTTTAATTTCATGGCTGCAGTCACCATCTTCAGTGATTTTGGAGCACAAGAAAATAAAGTCTGTCACAGTTTCCATTGTTTCTCCATCTATTTGCCATGAAGTGATGGGACCAGATGCCATTATCTTCATTTTTTGAATGTTGAATTTTTAAGCCAGGTTTTTCACTCTCCTCTTTCAATTTCATCAAGAGGCTGTTCAGTTCCTATTCACTTTCTGCCATAAGGGTGGTGTCATGTGTATATCTGAGGTTATTGCTATTTCTCCTGGCAATCTTGATTCCAGCTTGTTCAACTGTCTGGCAGTTTTCATGACAGTTCACCACTTTGACTCATCTTTCACTGAGAGATATTTGAGAGGACATGTCCAGTATATAGTTTACCATACTCTGCATATAAGTTAAATAAACAGGGTGACAATATACAGCCTTGATGTACTCCTTTCCCAATTTAGAACTAGTCCCTGGTTCCATGTCCAGTTCTAACTGTTGCTTCCTGACCTGCATACAGATTTCTCAAGAGGCAGGTAAGGTGGTCTGGTATTCCCATCTCTTTAATAATTTTCCACAGTTTGTTGTGATCCGTACAATCAAAGGTTTTCCATAGTCAATTAAGTAGAAATAGGTGTTTTTCTGGAATTCTTTTGCTTTTTCTATGATCCAACAGATATTGGCAATTTGATCTTTGGTTCCTCTGCCTTTTCTACATCCAACTTGAACATCTGGAAGTTCTCATTTCAAGTACCATTGAAGCCTAACTTGAAGAATTTTGAGCATTACTTTGCTAGTATGTAAGATGAGTACAATTGTGCAGTAGTTTTAACATTCTTTGGTGTTGCCTTTCTTTGGGGTTGGAATGAAAACTGACCTTTTCCAGTCCTGTGGCCACTGCTGAGTTTTTTTAATTTGCTGGCATATTGAGTGCAACCCTTTAAGAGCATCATCTTTTAGGATTTGAAATAGCTCAATTGGAATTCCATCACTTCCACTAGCTTTGTTCATAGTGATGCTTCCTAAGATTTACTGGACGTTAGCATCAATTCTTTGACACTCAGTCTTCTTTATGGTCCAACTCTCACATCCATATATGACTACTGGAAAAACCACAGCTTTGACTAGATGGACCTTTGTCGACAACATAATGTCTCTGCTTTTTAATATGTTGTCTAGGTTTCTTTTCTTAATCTAAACATCAGAATGTTTAGGAATCTCATTTCTCACATTGCTTCACTTATTGGCTATTCACTTATTGTCTTTTGAAATCTATATTCCCAGCCTTGATTTTGCCTCAAATCCCTTACCACATTTTAACTATATACTGGACATGTCCTCTCAAATATCTCTCAGTGAAAGATGAGTCAAAGTGGTGAACAAATAGGTGGATGTGGAGTACATCTCTCTTCACAGATGCATGAAAAATGCATCTGCATTTGTAGAGGATCTTGCTTCGAACCAGGTGAGTACTGGCTGAAGTCCCTGACCCCTGGAAAGGAATATGTAGATCCATGCAAATGTGACAAAATGAAAAGATAGAGAAATATTTTGTGAGTGAAGGAACAAGGTAAATACCCACTAGACCAAATAAACAAAGAGGAAAGAGGCAAACTGCCTGAGAAAGAATTCAGAGTAAAGATAATAAATATGATCAAAAATCTTGAAAATAGAATAGAGAAAATGCAAGAATAATTTAACACACTTAACAAGGACCTACAAGAGATAAATAAAAAGCAAACAGTGACAAAGAACACAATTACTAAATTTAAAAATACTGTAGAAAGAACCAATAGCAGAATAACTGAGGCAGAAGAATGAATAAGTAAGGTGGAAGATAGAAAGGTGGAAATAACTGCTGAAGAGTTGGATAAAGAAAAAAGAATGAAATAATTAAGGATAGACTCAGAGACCTCTAGGACAATAGTAAACATACCAACACTTGAATTATAGTGGCCTAAAAGAAGAAGAGAAAAATGAAGGGACAGGAAAATTTTGAAGAGATTATAATTGAAAATTTTCTTAACGTGGAAAAGAAATAGTTAATCAAGTCCAAGAATTGCAGAGTCTCATATGAGTTAAACTCAAGGAGAAACACACTGAGACACATATTAACCAAACTAACAAAAATTGAACACAAAGAAAAAATATTAAAAGCAACACATAAAATGCAAGGAAAACCCCACAAGGTTAATAGCTGATCTTTCAATGGAAACTCTCCATGCCAGAAGGGAATGGTAAGATATATTTAAAGTAATGAAAGAGAAAAATGTACAACCAAGTTTACCCAGCAAGGATCTCATTCAAAATTAATAGAGACATAAAAAGAAAAACTTTACAGAGAAGCAAAAGTTAAAAGAATCATCACCATCAAAACAGCTTCATGACAAATGCTAAAAGGACTTCTGTAGGCAAGAATCACAAGAGAAGAAAAAGACCTACTAAAACAAACCCAAAGCAATTAAGAAAATGCCAATAGGAACATATATATTAATAAGTACTTCAAATGTAAATGGATCAAGTACTCCAACCAAACTAAACAGACCAGATTAAAGGATACAAAAACAAGACCTGTATATATGCTATCTATAAAATGCCCACTTGAGACCTAGAGGTATATACAGATTGAAAGTGAAAGGATGGAAAAAGATATTTCATGGAAATCAAATGAAAACTGGAGAATCGATTCTCATATCAGACAAACAGACCTTAAAATAAAGGCTATTATAAGAGAAAAGGAAGGACACTACAAAATGATCAAGAGATCAACCCAAGAAGACATAACAATTGTAAATATTTATGCACCAACATGGGAGCACGTCAATACATAAGGCAAACACTAACAGACATAAAAGGGGAAATCAATAATAACACAATAATAGTAGGGGACTTTAACACCCCACTTACACCAATGGACAGATCAGTAGGACAGAAAATTAATAAGGAAACACAAGCCTTCAATGACACATTAGATCAGATGAACCTAGTTGGTATCTCTGAGGACACTTCACTCAAATGTAGAAAACTACACTTCCCTCTCAAGAGCACAAGGAACAGTCTCCAAGATAGATTACATCTTGGGTCAAAAATCAAGCTTTGGTAAATTTAATAAAATTGAAATTTGTCAAGCATCTTTTCTGACAACTCTGTGAGACTAGATATCAATTATGGGAAACAAAAAACTGTAAAAAACAAAACACAAACACACAGATTAAACAATATGCTTCTAAATAACCAATAGGTTACTGAAGAAATCAAAGAGGAAATTAAAAAATTGTCATTGTTATTGTTCAGTTGCCAAGTTGTGTCTGACATTTTGTGCCCCCATGGACTGTAGCATGCCAGGCCACCCTGTCCTCACCATCTCCCAGAGTTTGCCCAAGTTCATGTCCATTGAATCAGTGATGCCATCCACCCATCTCATCCTCTGGTGTCCCCTTCTCCTGCCTTCAATCTTTCCCACTGTCAGGGTCTTTTCCAATAAATCAGCTCTTCACAACAAGTGGCCAAAGTATTGAAGGCTCAGCTTCAGCACCAGTCCTTCCAATGAATATTCAGGACTTATTTCCTTTAGGATTGACTGGTTTGATCTTCTTGCTGTCCAAGGAACTCTCAAAAGTCTTCTTTAGCACAACAATTTGAAAGCATCAATTCTTTGATGCTCTGTCTTCTTTATGGTCCAGCTCTCACAGCTATACATGACTACTGGAAAGACCATGGCCTTGACTATGTGGACCTCGGTTGGCAGTGATGTCTTTGATTTTTAATACACTGTCTGGGTTTGTCATTCAAAATATAGCTATAAACAAATGACAATGAATACATGATTACTTAAAATTTATGGGGTACAGCAAAAGCAGTTCTAAGAGGGAAGTTTATAGCAATACAATCCTGCCTCAAGAAACAAGACAGCAAGAAAATTATTGAACTGACAAGCTAATCTTACACCTAAAGCAACTGGAAAAAGAACAACAACAACAAAATCCCCAAAGTTAGTAGAAGGAAAGAAATCATGAAAATCAGAGCAGAAATAAATGAAAAAGAAATGAAGTAATCAGTAGCAAAAATCAAAAAAAGCTGGTTCTTTGAGAAGATAAATAAAATTGACAAACCATCAGCCAGACACACCAAGAAAGAAGAGAGAAGAATCAAATCAACAAAATTATAAATGAAAGATGAGAGGTTACAACAGACAATGCAGAAATATAAAGGATCATAAAAGACTACTATGAACAACTATATGCCAATAAAATGGACAGCTTAGAAGAAATGGACAAATTAAGAGAAAAGTTCAACTTCAAAGACTGAGCCAGGAAGAAATAGAAATTATAAACAGACCAATCACAAGCACTGAAATAAAAACTGTGATCAAAAGTCTCTCCTAAAGCAAAAGCCCAGGGACAGATGGCTTCACAGTTGAATTCTATCAAATGTCTAGAGAAGAGCTAAGGTCTACCCTGATCAAACTCTTTCAAAAAATTTCAGAGGAAGGAACACTTCCAAACTCATTCTACAAGGCCACCATCACCTTGATACCATAGAACTGTGATAAAGACATCACAAAAAAAGAAAATTGCAGGCCAATATCACTGATGAATACAGATGCAAAAATTCTCAACAAAATTCTAGCAAACAAATCTCAATAACACATTAAAAGGTTCATACACCATAATCAAGTGGTCTTTTCCTAGGGATGCAAAGATTTTTCAATTTATGCAAATCAAACAATGCAATACACCATTTTAGCAAATTGAAAGATAAAAATCATATGATAATCTCATTAGGTACAGAAAAAGCTTTTGACAAAACTTGTCACCCATTTATGATAAAAACTCTTCATAAAATGGAAATAGAATAACCTACCTCAACATAATAAAGGTCATATATGACAAACCCAGAGCAAACATCATTCTCAATGGTGAAAAACTAAAAAAAAATTTCTCTAAGGTCAGAAATAAGACAATGATGCCCACTCTTGCCACTGTTATTCAATATAGTTTTGGAAGTCCTAGCCATGGCAATCAGAGAAGAAAAAGAAAAGAAAGGAAGAAAAAGAAAGAAAAGGAATCCAGATTGGAAAAGAAGAAGTAAAACACTCACTGTCTGTAGATGACATGATACTACACACAGAAAATGCTAAAAATACTATCAAAAATTACTAGAGCTAATCAGCAAATTTAGTAAAGTCATAGGATACAAATTAATACATAGGAATCCCTTACATTCCTATACACTAACAACAAAAAAATCAGAAAGATAAATTAAAGAATCAATCCCATTCATCATTACAACAAAAAGAACAAAATACCTAGGAATAAACCAAGTAAGGAGGCAAAGGACGTGTATACAGAAAGCTGTAAGACCCTGATGCAAGAAACCAAAGATGAAATAAACATGTGGAGAGATATACCATGTTCTTGGATTGAAAGAATCAATATTGTGAAAATAACTATACTAAAGCAATCTACAGATCCAATGTAATCCCTATCAAGTTACCAATGGCATGTTTCACAGAAGTAGAACAAAAAATTTCACAATCTGCATGGAAACACAAAAGACCCCACACAGCTAAAGCAATCTTGAGAAAGAAGAATGGAGCTGGAGGAACCAATCTACCTGATTTCAGACTATACTACAAAGCTACAGTCATCAAGATAGTATGGTACTTGCACAAAGACAGAAATACAGATCATTGAAACAAGATAGAAAATCCAGAGATAGGCCCATGCACCTGTAGGCATCTTATCTTTGACAAAGGAGGCAAAAATATACAATGGAGAACAGACAGTCTCTGCAGTAAGTGGTGCTAGGAAAACTGGAAAACTGTGAGTAAAAGAAAGAAATTAGAACACTCCCTAACACCAAATGCAAAAATAGAGTCAATATGGACTAAAGACCTAAATGTAAAACAAGACTCTCAAACTCTTAGAGGATAACATAGGCAGAACACCCTTTGGCATAATCACAGCAAGATCCTCTATGACCCACTTCCTAGAGTAATGGAAATAAAAACAAAAATAAATAGGATCTAATTCAACTTAAAAACTTTTGCACATCAAAGGAAACCAAAACAAGATGAAAAGACAACCCCCAGAAAGGAAGACAATAATTGTAAATGAAACAATTGACAAAGGATTAATCTCCAAAATATATAAGAAGCTCATGCAGCTCAATAACAGAAAAAAAAAACCAATCAAAAAACTGGAGAAATATCTGTTTAGGTGTTCTGCCTAAGAAGACATACAGATGGCTAATAAGCACATGAAAAATGATAAACACCACTTATTATTAGAGAAGTGAAAATCAAAACTATCAGTTATCATCTCACACCAGTCAGAATGGTCATCATCAAAAAATCTACAAACAATAAATTCTGGAGAGGGTGTAAAGAAAAGGGAACCCTCCTGTACTGTTCGTGGAAATGTAAATTGCTACAGCCACTGTGGAGAACAGTGTGGAGATTTCTTAAGAAATAAAAAACTAGGAATAAAGCTATTATATGACCCATTAATCCCTACTACTGGGCATATGCCCTGAGAAAACCACAACTCTAAAAGACACATGTACTTCAGTGTTCATTGCAGCCATATTTACAATGGCCAGGGCATGGAAGCAACCATCAACAACTACTTGTCCATCAATAGATGAATGCATTAAAGAAGTTGTGGCATATATATACATATATATATGTATATATATAAAATATACTGCATATATATACATTTTAATGTATATAATTGTATATACTGTATATATACATATATATATACACATATATGTATATATAAACATTGGAAAATTACTCAGCCATAAAAAAGAATGAATTTGAGTCAGGTCTATTGAGATGGATGAACCTAAAGCCTATTATACAGAGTGAAGTAAATCAGAAAGAGAAAAACAAATATCATACACTAACACATATATATGGAATCTAGAAAAACAGTACTGATGAACCTATTTGCACGGCAGCAATAGAGATGCAGACATGGAGAATGGACTCGTGGGCACAGTGGGGGAAGGAGAGGGTGGGTTGAATTGATAGAGTAGCGTTGAAACATATACATTACCATATGTAAAAGAGATAGCCAGTGGGAATTTGCTATATGATGCTGGGAGCTCAATCTGGTGCTCTGTGACAACCTAGAGGGTTGGGAAAATGTGGGGTGGGAGGGAGATTTAGGAGAGAGGGGACCTATGTATACCTATGGCCGATTCATGTTGGTATATGGCAGAAACCAACACATTATAAAGCAATTATACTCAATTTAAAAATAAATAAAAAGAAAAAATACCTCTCAGTGACCTTAAACTCAATATTTGTACAACTTAATTTACCTTCTGCCTTTTCTACCCTATTTTTGCCTCCAGCCCCACAACAACACACACCCAAACACACACACATCCCCATACTCAGACACACACACACACACACACACACACACACACATGCACATTCTTCTATGTTTCAGTATTTTTCAGGACAGACTAGCCTTATTCTGCAAGAACATCCCCAGTCTTAAAGCGTAACATGAAAAGTCTGTTTCCGGCTCACACAATGTCCCTCCCGCCTGGGAAACAATCCAGAGCAGCTGCCTCCACAGCATGACGCAAGGTTCTCAGCCGCTTTGATTCTGTGGTTCTACCGTCTCCACATATGGTCTCCCCACTTCTACGAAAGAGGAAGAAAGAGAGGAGAAGATGCACTGGGCTTTCTATGGCTTCGTCCCAGGTTGCAGCCATAACCTCCACACACATCTCACTAACCGGCAATAGCTAGCTACACTGTCTCTCTTCACTACTAGAGTGTTGCCAAGTCTAGTCGTCCATGTGGTAGAAGATGCAACAGAAAATGAAAACTCTGCAGCGTTATCTTTGACTCAATTTCTTATTTCAGATTCCCAGGCCAGAAAGTAGACTTCATCCATTTTTCTCCATCATCCTCACATTCTATCCATCCATAATTGTGTGTGTGCATGCCAAGTCAAGAAGGAAATGGCAACCCACTCCAATATTCTTGCCTGGAGAATCCCATGGTCGGAGGAGCCTGGTAGGCTACAGTCCACGGGGTGGCAAAGAGTCAGACACAACTGAGCAACTTCACTTTCACTTTCATGCCAAGTCACTTCAGTCATATCCTCATTGTGACTCTATGGACTGTAGCCGGCCAGGCTCCTGCATCCATGGAACTCTCCAGGCAAGAATACTGGAGTGAGTAGCCATGCCCTCCTCCAGGGGATCTTCCTGACCCAGGGATCTCACGCAGCTCCTGCATTGCAGGTGAATTCTTTACCACTGAGCCACCAGGGAAGCCCATCCATCCATAAGCAGATACCATTAATTCTGCTTTCTATCTCTGTAGTCAGCCCACTTTTCTTTATTCCCCCACTTAGTAAATTCAAACTCTCATCACATCTGTCTTTGATGACTGTAGCCACTTCCTCACAAAGCTCCCTGCCTCCGGTATTTTCTCTGATCAATTCTCTACACAGCAGCCATGGCGATCCTTTTAAAATACAAATATGATCATATTGATTTAACCTCAGCTTAAAATTCTTCAGTAGCTCCCTGTTGCTTAAAAAAATGCCCAAACCTGTAAATATGACTTGTAAGGCTCTATATCACCTGGAATGTTCTCACCTCCCCCATTGCATCTTTTACAGATTCGCTCCTTGTAGTGGGTGCTGTGCTGTGCCGCAGAGCCCCTTCAAGTCCTGGCTCTACTCTTGAGTCTCTCAAAGGTGGCCAGTTGAGAGCTTACCACTGAGACCCATTTCCAGAATTGCCTTCTGCCAAAGGAAGCTGCCTCAGCCAAGGTGACTCCTTCACCCCCAGGAAACGTTTATCCAAGGTCAGTGGAAAATACAAGGACCCTCTCCTCTCTTCGCATCTGTGATAACTTTAAAGAGCCATCCTGGTTCTAGAACTTATTATGGGGCAGCCTGCAGTCCCTGCTGTTACTGCATCACAGCCCACCTTCTCTGGCTGCCCAGCCTCGCCTCCTCCTTTCTCCTTGACGGATGCTGTCAAATGATACACGTCCCAGTAACTTTCTATGCTGACATCTTGGTCTTAGACTCCATTTCTTGGGGAACCTAAAATGTGACTCAAACTGTCCTGTGAGAGTGAAAGTTATTCAGTCATGTCTGACTTTTTGTGACCCCCATGGACATTACCAGCTGAGTGACAAGGGAAGCCCAAGAATACTGGAGTAGGTAGCCTACCCCTTCTCCAGGGGATCTTCCTGACCCAGGAATCAAACTAGAGTCTCCTGCATTGCAGGCAGATTCTTTACCAACTGAGTTGTAGCCACTTGAAATGCAGCGCCCAGAATGTGTCCTTTCTCCCTCCTAGACCTATACTCATGTGATGTCTGAGGACTGAAATGCCAATCCCACCTCCCTATTTTGTCTGAGTAAACTCTATTTATCCTTAAGGATGTGGAGATCACATGATGTCAATAAAGTACATCATCATCGAAAGTCTTCTCATCAAGTCCATATTGGATTATGGCAGATATATGTGTGTGTATATGTATTATATAATATACATAAACTAATATAACCTAAAACTAACACAACATTGTAACTCAATTACACCCCAGTAAACTTAATTTTAAAAAACTACACCCAAACTCTGAGCAATGCAGTCTTCTTATCAAATCGCATTGCAGGTCCCTGTGAAGTAGGCTCCTGAGTACTCTCAGATATATAGTGAAAACCATTTGGGATGGCAGGAAAGACCAACCATAAAAATCTGTGATCCCAGTTATTTGCCTCTGGGCTTGAAGCTCAAATATATTGCTTCTTTTCTTAAAAAAATTTCTGAACTTAGTCTGTGCTAGCACTCTGGGCTCTTAGCACCGTCTTCTGACCTGGGAACCTCTGAATCCCCAGAACTTTACCCAGGGGTGACAGAGATCTCCCCAGATTCCTCCTTTTGCATTGTCCACGTGTTTACCTACATATCAGGAAGATATGGTGCCAATCTGAAACCTAAGATTTGTCCAGAAATCTTCAGTATCTCCCACCTGACATCTTTCCCTCCTCTTCTCTCACTAACATCAAGGGTAGAAGCTGGCTTTCTCCATCCTCTTCCAATACCCTCAGATCTCTCTACCCTTGCCACAGGCTGCCTCTTCAGTGCAACCCACTTATCTTTGGATATGCCAGAGGTTGTAACCAAATAGGACTCTATGGGGTCTTCCCATGGCAGATCCTCCCCTCAGGTCCTCTGTTTTAGCTCCTCTCTGAAGTACCTACATAGTAGTATCTGAAGCACATTTCCTGAGTTGTACAGATGCTAAAACCCCCCACCAAATGGAAGAAATTAACTAATGATGACCATGAGTGTGTAGCCCTCAGATATACTGCAGCGTGAGAACTGACAATGCTAACCTCTGTGACATGGCCCTGTCACCTCACCATCGGCTACTCAGAATTGTGTACATGCTGACTGCTCACCCTAGGATGGCCCTCCCTCACCTGTGACATGGCCCTGTCACCTCACCATCAACCAGTTACAATTGTGTACATGCTGACTGCTCACCCTAGGATGGCCCTCCCTAGGATGGCCCTCCCTCACCTGTGACATGGCCCTGTCACCTCACCATCGACTACTCAGAATTGTGTACATGCTGACTGCTCACCCTAGGATGGCCCTCCCTCACCTATGACATGGCTCTGTCACCTCACCGTCAACCAGTCAGAATTGTATCCATACTGACTCCTCACCCTAGGATGCCCCTCCCTCACCTGTGACATGGCCCTGTCACCTCACTATCGACCAGTCAAAATTGTGTACATGCTGACTGCTCACCCTAGGATGCCCCTCCCTCACCTGTGACATGGCTCTGTCACCTCACCGTCAACCAGTCAGAATTGTATCCATGCTGACTCCTCACGCTAGGATAGCCATCCCTCACCTGTGACATGGCCCTGTCACCTCACCATCGGCTACTCAGAATTATGTACATGTTGACTGCTCACCCTAGGATGCCCCTCCCTCACCTGTGACATGGCTCTGTCACCTCACCGTCAACCAGTCAGAATTGTATCCATGCTGACTCCTCACCCTAGGATGCCCCTCCCTCACCTGTGACATGGCCCTGTCACCTCACTATCGACCAGTCAAAATTGTGTACATGCTGACTCCTCACCCTAGGATGGCCGTCCCTCACTTGTGACATGGCTCTGTCAC
Organism: Odocoileus virginianus; assembly: GCF_023699985.2. Lineage (NCBI taxonomy): Eukaryota > Metazoa > Chordata > Mammalia > Artiodactyla > Cervidae > Odocoileus > Odocoileus virginianus. Next base: position 37,159,416 of record NC_069700.1, on the reverse strand, counting down.
CTCACTGTCAACCAATAAGAATTATATCCATGTTGACTGCTTACCCTCGGATGCCCCTCCCTCACCTGTGACATGGCCCTGTCACCTCACCATCAACCACTCAGAATCGTATCCATGCTGACTGCAAACCCTCGGATGGCCGTCCCTCACCTGTGACATGGCCCTGTCACCTCACCATCAACCAGTCAGTATTGTGTACATGCTGACTGCTCACCCTAGGATGGCCCTCTGTCACCTTGCCCTAGGAAGAATGCTTTGCTGAAACTTATCCAGGAGTTCAGGTGTTTTGAGCATCTACCTGCCCTAGACTCCTTGCTTTGTGCCTGCAATTAAACAGTGCACTTTCCTTCACCACAACTGGTATCAGTAGATTTTCTTTACTACACGTGGACAAGCACACTCATGTTTGGTTCAGTAACAAGGAAAAATAATTTAGAAAATCATTTCCTCTCTTACAATCCATTATGGAGAGACTGGCTTCCTTCAAAGGTCAAGAAATTCAGCTTTAAAGTTTAAGATCAATCAGTGACCTCTTTTCTAAGTATTATCTTCTCTTCTTTCCTGGAATAAGAAGTGAGGGGGCTCAGCTTGAGGAGGAGTTGCAAAGAAACACATTCAAGAAGATATGAAAATGTGTGGGTTTCATATTTGAAAAAAACTGACTCACATCACATTTATTCATATATCCACCACTCCAGAGTATGTTTCCTGTCAGCAGTATTTTTATTTGTCTTTGAAAATTCCATGACTAATAGAGTGCATAGTACTTGGCAGGTACGCAAATATTATTTGTTGAAAGACATTCAGAATTTCTCCACATCTGACTTCAGGCCCATTACAATGTTTCTCTGGTTCTAAGAAGCTCCATATTCCATCTCTTTAGACACTTGCCTCTTCTATTTTTTTTTTTTTTGAAAGTCAGGAACTTCTAATTTTTTATATTGAAGTATAGTTGATTAACAATGTGTTAGTTTCAGGTGTATAGCAAGCTGATTCAGTTATACGTATACATGTATCTATTCTTTTTTCAAATTCTTTTTCCTTTAAGTTGTTACAGAATATTGAGCAGTGTTCCTTGTGGCATACAGTAGGTCTGGAGTTCCCTGTCATACACAATAGGTCCTTGTTGGTTTTCAATTTTAAATACAGCAGTGTGTTTAAGTCAATCCCAAACTCCCAGTCTGTCCCTCCCCACAGCCGTCCCGCCTTGGAAACCATCAGTTCCTCCTCTGAGAGTCTGTTTCTGTTTTGTAAATAAATTCATTTGTATCATTTTTTAAGATTCTGCTTATGAGTGATATCATATGATATTTGTGATATCTGTCAGACTTACTTCATTTAGTATGATAATCTCCAGGTCCATCCATGTTGCTGCTAATATTGCATCTTCTCTTTTAATTTCAGTTAAAATATATCCTTGAAGACACCAGTTCCCTCCACTTTTACCGGTAATCCACGCAGTTGGGTTACTAAGAAAAATAAACTAGATCCTTGTACATATAATAAGCATACTTTTATTTGTACTTGCGGTATACACTCTATTTACTCACTTTTGTCTGTTGATGTTAACTGACTGCTTTTATCTTCTTCAGCTATTGCCCCAGACTCTAATCTCATATAGACAGAAATTTATTTTTATATCACTTGTCTTGGGTATACATTTTTCCTACATACAATTAAAAAATAATGTTAATCAGCACACAGAAAGAGATGAGTAAAGGAGTGAGACTTTAGTATTGTAAATAACTGCAAGATGTTTATTCTGATTAGATAATGAGACACACAAGAATTTCTAAACCTAGCTAAGGCTACATAACTGCAATAATCAAAATAATAATAGAGAGCATTTATTGAACTATTACTCTGAGACAGACTACATGTTGAGAGTTTTACATGTATTACTTCACAGCCTCTTAGGACATTATTGAAAATGTTCCCATTTTACAAGTGAGTTTAAACAACTTGTCTAAAGTCATACCATTGCTATATGCCAAAAATAATAATCCAAATTAAGACAGTTTAGTCTATAATTCATAGTTAGTACAGCACTGTCTACCTTCTGCATATCTGAGGAATCTTTTGTTATTTCTATGAAATATGCTCTCTACTATACACGCTAGCTTTCTAGTGTCATGAAACGTCTGTAATTGTCATACAATGAGGTGATTTCAGTGGATCCTAAGCACGGCACCAGTCCATCCTAAAGGAGATCAGTCCTGAGTGTTCATTGGAAGGACTGATGCTGAAGCTGAAACTCCAGTACTTTGGCCGCCTCATGCAAAGAGTTGACTCATTGGAAAAGACCCTGATGCTGGGAAGGATTGGGGGCGGGAGGAGAAGGGGATGACGGAGGATGAGATGACTGGATGGACATGAGTTTGAGTAAACTCCGGAAGTTGGTGATGGACAGGGAGGTCTGGCATGCTGCGATTCATGGGGTCGCCAAGAGTCGGACACGACTGAGTGACTGAACTGAAACACAGCACAGCACACAATTCAATCCTAACTAAAATCCTCTGCTTTAAAGTCAGGCAGTCTCTTCTTAGCGCATGCTTTAGTGGAAGTTCCCCCAAGATGATCCAATTTACTCTAACAAACCACACTCTTTAATAATTTTTCTGTCTATGGGATTATCCAGACAAGAATACTAGAGTGAATTGCTATTTCCTTCTCCAGGGGATCATCCCAATCCAGGAATCAAACCTGAATCTCCTGTGTCTCCTGCATTGCAGGTGGATTCTTTACCTGCTGAGCCTTTGGGGAAGCCTCTTAATAAGTCTAAGCTATGCTAAAAATAAATTGGAAAATCTATCTCTGAGTAGTATTAGAACATGGACATATTTATCAGGAGTAAAGAATGCTACAGGAAATATATATACAATGATGTCTATGAAAAGAGATCTTTTGTCTCTAAGTGTTGCAGTGACCATCCGGATTAGCAGGCTATGAGTTTTAATATCATTATCAATCAGTTAAACTTTCTTTTGGTTACAAGTAATGGAATACAACTTGAACAAATGAAGGCAGAAATAAGAACAATATTGGAAGGGTGCATGGAGAACTTCTGTAAGCAGGGAGGCAGGTGGCCCTTTGGAATCAATGGGACCAGTGACTGCAAAGCCAGAGAAATTCAGATGAGTCTCTTCCATCTGTATTTCCCTCTATGCCTTTCTTTCTTTTGACTCTCCTTGCAAATTATGTTTCTGTGTTTGCCTGTATACACTGTGGAAAATGACCCTGAAATCTTCTGAGACAGCTTAACATCCAGCCCCTTACACAAAAGGAAAAATTAATTTTCTCAAGTCAAAATCCAAATTTGTGGGGGAGGAAATACATTAGTCTAGCCTGAAGCACATGCTCATCGTGACCAGTTAGATGTGGACTGAGCAACATTCTTGAACTGGGGTTTCATTTCTATGCAGTTGAATGGGACCTGGGGGCATCGTCACAGTTGTATGTGCACCAAAGCCCCTGCAATGACTGTGCACATAGAAGAGCTGGGAGTCCCTAGAGAGAAGAGCATGTGTTGGGAAATTTACCTCAACCAAGAAAGGTGGGGAACATAGCTGCAATGCTCAAACATGCTTGTGCATGTTGTAGATGTTGGAGGCACAAGAGAGTAGTATTCTGCATCACAGCCTCAAACACCCTTGCATGAGGGTGCATGGTGCACCCTTTCCTTCACCTGGGCTACTCTCAAGGCCAAGATTGGCCGAGAATGAGTGAGGCTAAAAGATAAATAAAGGTTAAAGACACTTATTTTCACTTGTTCTTGTTGATCTGAAGGAAGGAACAAGAAGACTCATCTTTATTGTGTAGGGCACAATATCACTTCTTTTCACTTATTATCTCTTTCATCCTCATAGCAATACTTAAATTACCCCAAAGAGGTAATAACTTTCCTAATATCAAATATAACATGTTTAAATAAGAGAGCCTTAAACCCATGCCTGTCTTAGTCCAGAGACTGTGCTCTTTTGTTTTAACCATGAAAAATGCATTTTAGAATAAAAACAGAAAACTAAAACTCAAGTTCCAAAAGATTTGCATAGCAAAATATAAAATACAAATAGGACAGTAAAGCAAATGGATGAAGAAAACATGAATAAATCATATAGATGAAGGAAACATCAGGGAAAGGAGAGAAACTTTAGCTAATATTAATTTTAAAAGCTCATGATCTGGGAGGGAATAAAAAAGGCAAGAATAGGGTAATGTGATCAGTGATGGAATCTGTAAGATATGCTTGATAACTAGCATGGTTACCAATGGTTCAGGATTCCCCCTGATCATTGCCTAGGAAAATTGTGTCATACAACTCAGGACTTGGACAGCTTGGTTAATGAACAGTCTGTTAGTGAACTTTGACGCTCTGACCACAGTTCCCTGGGCACAACCTTATTCAACCATTTTTGCTTAGTGAAACATTGTTTGGTACACATTAATCAGGAAACCTCAAGAGTATAAATTCCAGGAAGATTTGGAGATATTACTTGGTGAGGGAAGGGGTAGAATCTTCACTTCCCAGATTAAAAAAAAAAGAAGACAAAAACTGAGGCCCCAACAGAACCAGTGACTCAGCCACACACACACCAAGCATCTAGTTAGAGTCCAAGTCCCACCTTCTACCCAGCCCCCTGGGAAGGGACAGGGCTGAGCCTAAGGCAGGGCCAGTGAGTCCCCAAATAGAGGACCAGTCCATGCTGGCAGGAGAAGGGCCTGGACCTGAGGTCAGAAGGTGCGGTCCTCAAATCAGCCACTCCACGTTTAAAGCAAGTTATCAGAACATAGCTTAAAGGGGTTTCCATGGTGGTCCAGTGGTTAAGAATCCATCTGCCAAAGCAGGAGACACTGCTCCAGGAAGACTCCACGTGCTGCAGGGCAGTTAAGCCCATGCACCGCAACTCCTGAGCCCGAATTCCCTAGAGCTTGTGTGGGCAACAAGAGATTAGCCTCCACTTGGAGCAGCTAGAGCAAGCCTGCATGCAGTGATGAAGACCCAGCACAGCCAAAAATACATAATTTTTAAAAAATAAAATAAAAAATAAACCCATATTTTAGACTCTCCATAGGTCCTCAGTCTTAATGCAATTGTCATGTTCAGCTACTGTTCACTTATGAGAACAGTCTAATGTTCTTATTTTAGGAAAAACAATTGGAAGGAAGCTTTCAGTTGACCAAAGATTCCCAGGTGGTGCTACTGATAAAGAATCTGCGTGCCACTGCTGGAGTCGTAAGAGACATAGCTTTGATCCCTGGGTCGTGAGGATCCCCTGGAGGAGGGCTTGACCCCACTCCAGTATTCTTGCCTGGAGAATCCCATGGGCAGAGGAGCCTGGCAGGCTACCATCCATAGGGTCACAAGAGTCAGACACTTCTGAATCAACTTAGCATGCACGCATGCACAATCTCCTCTATAACACGGGGTGGTGGGTGTAGGGGGATGGCCATGTAGTGATTTAGTCTTTCACGCCCCTCCCCTGGTGGAGACTTGTTACCCCTCTTTTCTGAAACATTTTTTAATTTAAATTTTTTTATCTTTTTTTTAAATTGAAGTATACTTGATTTACAATATTTCAGATTGACAGCAAAATAATTTGGTTACACAAGTACATATATATACATGTACAGTATATATAAATATCTTCCAGATTCTTTCTCATTATAGGTTATTACAAGATATTGAATGTAGTTCCCCATGCAGTACAGTAGGTCCTTGTTGTTTTTCCTTTTTATATACAGCAGTGTGTACCTGTTAATCCCAAACTCTTAATTTACCCCTTCCCTTCCACCTTTTCCCTTTGGTAACCATAAATTTTTTCTTCCTAAGCTTATGAGTCTATTTCTGTTTTGTAAATAAGTTCATTTATATCACTTTTTTAGATTCCACATGTAAGTGATATGATACTTGTCTTTCTCTGACATTTTACTTAGTATGATAATCTCTAGGTCCATCCATATTGCTTCAAATGTCACTATTTCATTCTTTTTTATGGCTGAGTAGTATTCCATTGCATTAACACACCACATCTTCTTTATCCATTGACTTGTTGGTGGAAATTTAGGTTATTTATGTGTCTTTGCTATTGTGACTAGTGCTACTTTGAAACTTTTAATAATATAGTGATGCATGACACCATGAATGCCCTAACAGTGACACTAACACAGCCCTCTGTTTCCACACTGAGCAAGCCAGAAGAGAATTTAATTTCAATTCAGTCTGGTTCTGAGTCTTCAGCCCACTCTCAGAAATTTATTGACTCTGTATATAATCCCATTTAAATGAGATACAGAGAGGCATACTGAGAGATTTTCATTTGTTGCAAGTTCAGTTTATCCGGGTTCACTTGGGATGCAAATGTTTGGTTTTAGCTTTGGTTTGGTTTTGCTTTTGTTTTAATATGTGTTTTACTTTTAATATCTTTATTGGAGTATAGTTCATTTACAGTGTTTATAGCTGTTACTGTATATAGAATAGATAAGTAATATGATTTTGCTTTTCTAATGTCACTCATCCTTAAACATGATCAGCCTGAAAAAGCTAAGGGTTAAACACCAGGAAGATTCAGAAACGTCTCTGGGGCTCTAGAGTGCACCCTCCTCGATTGCACTCCCAGCACACTTACACCCGAGGTACCCTCTCTGCTAATCCACCCACCTTCCTTGGCCTTCGGGGGTAGTAGTACTTCATCCTTTGTCTCAGTCTCACATCCATTCCCCAATGAAACAATGCCCCATCCTACAGCCAAACACTGTGGTACCTCCTATCTTTCTGCAAGTCTGCAATTAACAGGAGAACCTGGAGGTAACTGCAGCCCAGCACAGCACAGAACAGATGTTCAACATAAAAGTTATGAAATAATTGAATGAATCAATTAATTTATAAGTCCAAATCCATTTTCCTTGAAAGCTGCTTTTGTTACCTGAGTTAGCCAGAAATTTTTCCTTAGGTGAAGAATATTAAACCCCAATGAGGTCTAGTAACAACGTGAATTTAGTCATGTTACTTAACATCTTTGTGCCTCAGTTTTCTCACCTGTAAAATGAAAATGACAACAGTAAATAATGGCATAGTACAAAAAAAGAAAGCTTGGCATGTAATAAGAGCTCATTTAATTTGAACTATTCTTTTTCCAAGGGGAGTAGGGAAATGAAACATGACATTATCGTCTCTCCCCCACGCCCTTGGCCTGCTTTGTCTGCAGACAACCTTTAGCCAAAGAATAAGTCTAATCAGAGAAGTGAGAAAATGCAGGAAAAAAAGGAAAACAGTCAAAGGAGATCAAATAAGTTTAGTCATTAAGCATAGTCAAGGACATTTAGTTCTGTCTCAAGGGCTCTAGATAATACTATGAGCCATATTCTGTGAACTATCTTATAGATACTAAAACCCTCAGCAAATGGGAAAAGTTAACTACATAAAAACCAGACTGTAGCCATGACGTTGTTGCTGTTGTTCAATCACTGCTAAGTCGTGTCCAATTCTTTGCTACCCCATGGACTGCAGCATGCCAAGCTTCCCTTTCCTCACCATCTCCCTGAGTTTGGTCAAACTCATGGCCATGGCGTCAGTGATGCCATCCAGCCATCTCATCCTCTGTAGCCCCCTGCACTTGTTATTTCTCAGTATCAAGGTCTTTCCCAATGAGTCAGCTCATTGCACCAGGTGGCCAAAGTATTGGAGCTTCAGCATCAATCTTTCCAATGAATATTCAGGATTGATTTTCTTTAGGATTGACTGGTTTGATCTTGCTGTCCAAGGGACTCTCAAGAGTCTTCTCTAGCACCACAATTTGAAAGCATCAGTTCTCTGGTGCTCAGCCTTCTTTATGGTTCAACTCACATTTGTACATGACTACTGGAAAAACCACAGCTTTGACTATACTGACTTTTGCTGAAAAAGTGATATCTCTGCTTTTTAATATGCTGTCTAGGTTTGTCATAGCTTTTCTTCCAAGGAGCATGTTTCTTTTAATTTCATGGCTGCAGTCACCATCTGCAGTATATTTTTGAAGCCCAATAAAATAAAATCTGTCACTGTTTCCACTTTATGGATACCATAATCTTAGTTTTTTGAATGTTGTTTTTTTAATTATTTATTTTAATTGTAGGCTAACTACTTTACAATATTGTGGTGGTTTTGCCATACATTGACATGAGTCAGCCACGGGTGTACATGTATCCCCCATCCTGAACTCCCTCTCACCTCCCTCCCTATCCTATTCCTCTGGGTTGTCCCAGTTCACCAGCTTTGAGTATCCTTTTCATGCATCGAACTTGGACTGGTCACCTATTTCACAAATGGTAATATACATGTTTCAATGATATTCTCTCAAATACTCCCACCCTCTCCTTCTCTCACAGAGTCCAAAAGTCTGTTCTTTACATCTGTGTCTCTTTTGCTGTCTCACATATAGGGTCATCATTACCACCTTTCTAAATCCCATATATATGCATTAATATACTGTATTGGTGTTTTTTTTCCTGACTTACTTCACACTGTATGAAACTGTAGGCTCCAGTTTCATCCACCTCATTAGAACTGATTCAAATGTGCTCTTTTTAATAGCTGAGTAATAATATTCCATGATGTATATGTACCATAACTTTCTTATCCATTCATCTTCCAATGGGCATCTAGCTTGCTTCCATATCCTAAGTATTGTAAACAGGGCAGTTCCATTTCCAGTTTTTTAAGGAATCTCCACACTGTTCTCCATAGTGGCAGTACTAGTTTGCATTCCCACCAAGAGTGTAAGAGGGTTCCCTTTTCTCCACACCCTCTCCAACATTTATTTTTTGTAGTCTTTTTGATAGCAGCCATTCTGACCAGTGTGAGATGGTACCTTATTGTGGTTTTGATTTGCATTTCTCTGATAATGAGTGATGTTCAGCATTTTTTCATGTGTTTGTTACCCATCTGTATGCCTTCTTTGGAGAAATGTCTGCTTAGTTCTTTGGACCATTTTTTAATTGGGTCATTTATTTTTCTGGTATTGAGCTGCTTGTATATTTTGGAGATTAACTCTTTGTCAGTGGCTTCCTTTGCTATTATTCAGACAGCCAATCTGAAGGCTGTCTTTTCACCCTGCTTATAGTTTCCTTTGTTGTGCAGAAGTTTTTAAGTTTAATTAAGTCCCATTTGTTTACTTTTGCTTTTATTTTCATTGCTCTGGGAGTGGGTCATAGAGGATCTTGCTGTGATTTATGTCAGAGAGTGTTTTGCCTATGTTTTCCTTTAGGAGTTTTATCATTTCTGGTCTCATGGTTAGATCTTTAATCCATTTTGAGTTTATTTTTGTGTATGGTGTTAGATAGTATTCTATTTTCATTCTTTTACAGTGGTTGACCAGTTTTCCCAGCACCGCTTGTTAAAGAGATTTTCTTTTCTCCATTGTATATTTTTGCCTCCTTTGTCAAAGATAAGGTGTCCATAGGTGTGTGGATTTATCTCTGGGCTTTCTATTTTGTTCCATTGATCTATATTTCTGTCTTTGTGCCAGTACTGTACTGTCTTGATGACTGTAGCTTTGTAGTATAGTCTGAAGTCAAGCAGGTTGATTCCTCCAGTTCCATTCTTCTTCCTCAAGATTGCTTTGGCTATTCAAGGTTTTTTGTATTTCCATACAAATTGTGAAACTATTTGTTCTAGTTCTGTGAAAAATACCACTGGTAGCTTGATAGGGATTGTATTGAATTTATAGCTTGCTTTGGGTAGCATACTCATTTTCACTATATTGATTCTTCCGATCCATGAACATGGCATATTTATCCATCTATTTGTGTCATCTTTGATTTCTTTCATCAGTGTTTTATAGTTTTCTATATATAGGTCTATTGTTTCTGTAGGTAGATTTATTCCTAAGTATTTTATTCTTTTCATCACAATGGTGAATGTGATAGTTTCCTTAATTTCTCTTTGTCTTTTCATTGTTAGTGTATAGGAAGCTGAGGGATTTCTGTGCATTAATTTCATATCCTGCAACTTTATCATAATCATTGATTAGCTCTAGTAATTTTCTGGTGGTGTCTTTAGGGTTTTCTACGTAGAGGATCATGTCATCTGCAAACAGTGAGAGTTTTACTTCTTTTCCAATCTGGATTCCTTTTATTTCTTTTTCTTCTCTAATTGCTGTGGCTAAAACTTCCAAAACTATGTTGAATAGTAGTGGTGAGAGTGGGCACGCTTGTCTTGTTCTTGACTTTAGGGGAAATGCTTTCAATTTTTCACCATTGAGGATAATGTTTGCTGTGGGTTTGTCATATATGGCTTTTATTATGTTGAGGCATGTTCCTTCTATGCCTGCTTTCTGGAGAGATTTTTTCATAAATGGGTGTTGAATTTTTCAAAGGTTTTCTCTGCATCTATTGAGATAATCATGTGGTTTTTATCTTTCAATTTGTTAATGTGATGTATCACATTGATTGATTTGCAAATATTGAAGAATCCTCACATCCCTGGGATATGGCCCACTTGGTCGTAATGCACGACCTTTTAAATACGTTTTTGGAGTCTGTTTGCTAGAATTTTGTTGAGGAATTTTGTATCTATGTTCATCAGTGATATTGGCCTGTAGTTTTCTTTCTTTCTTTCTTCCTTTTTTTTTTTTGTGGTATCTTTGTCTGGTTTTGGCATTAGGGTGATGGTAGCTTCATAAAATGAGTTTGAGAGTTTACCTCCCTCTGCAATTTTCTGGAAGAGTTTGAGTAGGATAGGTGTTAGCTCTTCTCTAAATTTTTGGTATAATTCACCTGTGAAGCCATCTGGTCCTGCACTTTTGTTTGTTGTTTGTTGTTGGAAGATTTTTTAATTATAGTTTTGATTTCCATGCTTGTGATGGGTCTCTTAAGATTTTCTATTTCATCCTGGTTCAGTTTTGGACTGAACCATTCTCAGTTTGGACCAAAACTTCCAACAAACAAAAGCGCAGGACCAGATGGCTTCACAGGTGTTCCAAGTTGTCTATTTTATTTCCATATAGTTTTTGATAGTAGTCTCTTATGACCATTTGTATTTCTGTGTTGTCTGTTGTGATTTCTCCATTTTCATTTCTAATTTTCATTTCTTCTCCCTTTTTTTCTTGATGAGTCTGGCTAATGGTTTGTCTATTTTTTTTTTAATTTTCTCAAAGAATCAGCTTTTAGTTTTATTGATCTTTGCTATAGTCTCCTTTGTTTCTTTTTTCTTCTACTTCTGCTCTAACTTTTATGATTTATTTCCTTCTACTAACCTGAAGGTTGTTCATTTCATCTTTTTATAGTTTCTTTAGGTGTAAAATTAGGTCATTTATTTGATTTTTCTCTTGTTTCCTGAAGTAAGCTTGTATTGCTGTGAAGCTTCCCTTTAGACTGATTTTACTGAATACCACAGGTTTGGGATTGTCGTGTTTTCATTTTATTTGTTTCTATGCAAATTTTGATTTCCTTTTGATTTCTTCCATTCTTTGTTGATTATTCAGAAGCATGTTGTCTAGCCTCCATGTGTTTGTATTTTGAGTAGTTTTTATTTTTTCCTGTAGTTTACATCTAATCTTACTGCATTGTGATTGAAAAAGATGCTTGAAATGATTTCAATTTTTAAAAATTTACCAAGGCTATATTTATGGCTCAGGATGTAATCTATCCTGGAGAATGTTCTGTGTGCACTTGAGAAAAGGTGAAATTCATTGTTTTGGAGTGATATGTACTATAGATATCAATTAGACCTAACTGGTCCATTGTATAATTTAAAGTTTGTGTTTCCTTGCTAATTTTCCATTTGGTTGATCTATCCAAGGTGTTAGTGGGGTATTAAAGTCTCCCACTATTATTGTGTTACTGTTATTTTCCCCTTTCATATTTGTTAGCATTCACCTTACATATTGAGGTGTTCCTATATTGGGTGCATATATATTTGTAGTTGTTTTATCTTCCTCTTGGATTGATCCTTTGATCATTATATAGTGTCCCTTCTTTGTCTCTTTTCACAGTATTTATTTCAAAGTCTGTTTTATCTGATATATTAGTCTCCATTTGCATGAAATATCTTTTTTCCAGCCTTTCATTTTCAGTCTGTATGCATCCTTGGTTTGAGGTGGGTCTCCTGTAGACAGCATATATAGGGGTCTTGTTTTTGTATCCATTCAGCCAGTCTTTGTCTTTTGGTTATGGCATTCAATCCATTTACATTTAAGGTAATTTTTGATAAGTATGATCCCATTGCCATTTACTTTGTCATTTTGGGTTCAAGTTTATAAACCTTTTCTGGGTTTCCTGTCTAGAGAAGATCCCGTAGCATTTGTTGAAGAGTTCGTTTGGTTGTTCTGAATTCTCTCAGCTTTTGTTTGTCTATAAAGCTTTTGATTTCTCCTTTATATTTGGATGAGATCCTTGCTGAGTATAGTAATCTAGGTTGTATATTTTCCTCTTTCATCACTTTAAGTATGTCCTGCCATTCCCTTCTGGCCTGAAGAGTTTCTATTGAAGGATCAGCTGTTATCCTTATGGGAATCCCCTTGTGTGTTATTTGTTGCCTTTTCCTTGCTGCTTTTAATATTTGCTCTTTGTGTTTGATCTTTGTTAGTTTAATTAATATGTGTCTTGGGGTGTTTCACCTCGGGTTTATTCTTTTTGATTCCCTCTGGGTTTCTCAGTCTTGCATGACTATTTCCTTCCCCATTTTAGGGAAGTTTTCAACTATTATCTCCTCAAGTATTTTCTCATGCCCTTTCTTTCTGTCTTCTTCTGGGACTCCTATGATTTAAATGTTGGGGCATTTAACATTGTCCTAGAGGTCTCTGAGGCTGTCATTTCTTTTAATTCTTTTTTCTTTTTTCCTCTCTGCTTCATTTATTTCCACCATTCTGTTTTCCACTTCACTTATCCTATCTTCTGCCTCAGTTATTCTGTTGGTTCCCTCCAGAGTGCTTTTAATCTCATTTATTGCATTATTCATTACTGATTGACTCTTCTTTATTTTTTCTAGGTCCTTGTTAAATATTTCTTGCATCTGCTCAAACCTTGTCTCGAGTCTATTCATCTGTAGCTCCATCTCGTTTTCAAGATTTTGGATCATCTGTACTATCTTTATTCTGAATTCTTTTTCAGGTGGACTCCCTATCTCCTCCTCTTTTGTTTCATTTGGGGCATTTATTATGTTCCTTTATCTGTTGAATATTTCTCTGTCTTTTCATTTTGTTTAGATTGCTGTGTTTGGGGTGTCCTTTCTGCAGGCTGGAAGTTCGTGGTTACTCTTTATTTTGGATCCTGCTCCCTGTGGGTGGGGTTGGAATAGTGGCTTGTCAAGGTTTCCTGGTTAGGGAAGTTTGCATCTGTGTTCTGGTGGATGGAGCTGGGTCTCTTCTCTCTGAAGTGCAACGAAGCATCCAGTTGTGAGTTTTTGGGTGTCTATAGCTTTGGCATGGCTTTGGGGAGCCTGTCTTTTCATGCTCAGGGCTATATTCCTGCTTTGCTGGAGAATTAGTGTGGTATGTCTTGCTCTGGAACTTGTTGCCTCTTGGGTAGAGCTTGGTTCCAGTGTAGGCATGGAGGCTTTTGGGTGAGCTCTTGTCTGTCAATGTTTCCTGGAATCAGGAGTTCTCTGGTGTTCTCAAGTTTTGGAGTTAAGTCTCCTGCCTCTGACGTTCAGTCTTATTCTTACAGTAGCCTCAGGACTTCTCCATCCCTACAGCACAGATGATAAAACTTCTAGGTTAATGGTGAAACAGTTAGGGACACCCAGAGAGGTTCACAGAGTTACATGGAGAAGAGAAGAGTTAGGAGGAAGAGAGAGGTAACCAGGAGGAGAAGGGGGGGGTCAAAAGGAAAGAAATCAATCTAGCTAGTAATCAATTCCCTCAGTGCTCTCCACAGTCTGGAGCACCCAGAGATTCACGGAGTTGCATAGAGAAGAGGGAGGGAGGAGATAGAGGTTACCTGGAGGGAGAAAAGGAAAATTCAAAAGGGAAGAAAGCAATCAATCCAGTAATCACACCCCTAAGTGAAAATGGATACTGAAGATTAGGTTCTTAAAGGTACAAAATTGATAACAAATACCAAAAAGCAAAGATTAAAAATCTAGAGTAGAGGTTAGATTCTCAAAAAAAAAAATAAATAAAAATACAATACAAAATCAATCACAAAAATAATGAAATATACATATATGAAATTTGCTTTAAAAATAGGGCCTTTTTTTGCAAGGTAATAGTCAGTTAGTTAAGTTGCTCAGCCGTGTCCGACTCTTTGCAATCCCATGGACTGTAGCCCACCAGGCTCCTCCACCCATGGGGTTCTCCAGGCAAGAATACTGGAGTGGGTTGCCATTTCCTTCTCCAGGGGATCTTCCCAACCCAGGTATTGAACCCAGGTCTCCCGCATTGCAGGCAGACTCTTTAACCTCTGAGATACCAGGGAAGCCATAGTAGGTTATAAAAATGAAAATTAAAGGAGTAATAAAGAACTTAAATTTTAAAAAAATTTAAAAAATGATAATAGAAAAATTATATCTATGAATTTCTCTGGAGCTGTTGAGGGCAGTGTGGGGTCAGTTCAGTTCCAGATAGATCCTTTTTCCAGCTTCTACTTGTTCTCAAGGTCTATAGGCCCCTCCAATGCTTAGTCAATGCTAACTACAGGATTTTAATATGTTGCACCTGTCACTTCCAGAACAGTTCCCTCTTCTCTATTTTGGCTTCCTCTTTTTGCAAGTCTCTTCAGTGTCTAATCTCCATCCTAACACAAGAGGGTGAAGGTGGTCACTTACTTAGGCTCACTTGTTCATATGTGTTGTGGGGAGGGAGGGACATTGGAAACAAATATCACTGGTGTGTGTAGGGAGTACTCACTGTGTATGGACCACACTGGGTTTTTCCCAGCTCAAGGTGGCGTGTGCTTCCTGGGTTTACACTGCTCAGGCTCTGGGATGCTCTGCAGGAGCACTGTCCAAGTGGGCCTTGCATTTCCTGCACTTTCCGGGTCTAAGCCACTCAGGTTCTCGGGTACTCTGCAAGGGCACATGTTCAGTTGAGTGTGCATTTTGTGCCCTTCCCAGGTCGGAGCAGCTCAGGTGACCAGGTTCTTGGCAAGTGCACTGTCCCAGGTGGACCATGTGTCTTAATCACCTCCCTGGTCCTGGCCTCTGGTTTCCTGGGTGCACCGCAAGAGCACCATCTCAGCTTTACTGTATGTCTCCTCTGGGGAGCTGATCTCAGACTGCGACCCTCCTGGCAGATGTCAACCATCTAGGATCCCAGGGAAATGTGGTTAGCAACTGGGACCCTGCTCACAGTTCGGTGGAGGATGCCAGCCTCTGTGGCTGAGATTGTAGCAGCCCTTTGCCTTCTAGCTCTGGCTGTCGCATGAATTGAGTTTCAAGCCAGCTTTTTACTTTTCTCTTTCACCCTCATAAGAGGCTCTTTAGTTCCTCCTTGCTTTTCTGCCATGGGACTTCCCATGTGGCACTAGTAGTAAAGAACCTGCTTGCCAATGCAGGAGACAAAGAAATGCAGGTTTGATCCCTGGGTCGGGAAGATTCCCTGGAGAAGGAAATGGCAACCCACTCCAGTATTCTTGCCTGGAAAACCCCATGGAGAGAGGAGTCTGGAGGGCTATAGTCCATAGGGTCACAAAGAGTTGGACATGACTGAAGCAACTTAACACAGGACATGTTCATATCTGAAGTTATTGATATTTCTCCAAGTAATATTGATTCCAGCTTGTGAGTCATCCAGTCATCCAGCCCAGCATTCCACCTGATGTGCTCTGCATAAAAGTTAAATAAACAGAGTGACAATATACAGCCTTGATGTACTCCTTTCCCAGTTTTGAACCAGTCAGTTGTTACATGTCTAGTTTAACCGCTGCTTCTTGACCTGCATACAGATTTCTCAGGAGACAGGTAAGGTGGTATTCTCATATCTTTAAGAATTTTCTAAAGTTTGTTGTGATCCTCACAGTAAAAGGCTTTAGAGTAGTCCATGAAACAGAAGAGATATTTTTGGGAATTCCCTTGTTTTTTCTATGATCCAACGGATGTTGGCAATTTGGTCTCTGGGATTGGAACCCCAGTAACCCTCTGCCTTTTCTAAATCCAGCTTGTACATTTGGAAGTTCTCAGTTCACATACTATTGAGCCTAGTTTGAAGGATTTTGAGCATTACTTTGCTAGCATATGAGATGAGAACAATTGTGCACTAATTTGAACATTGTTTGGCATTAACCTTCTTTGGTATTGGAATAAAAACTGACCTGTCCCAGTCTGTGGCCACTGGGAGTTTTCCAAATTTGCTGACATATTGAGTGCAGCACTTCAACAGCAAAATCTTTAGGGATTTGAAATAACTCAGCTGGAATTCCATCACCTCCTAAGTCTTACTTGACTTCACACTCCAGGATTTTCTGGCTGTAGAGAGTGACTACACCATGGTTATCTAGGTCATGATGATCTTTTCAGTATAGTTCTTCTGTATATTCTTGCTACCTCTTTTTAATCTCTTCCGCTTCTGTTAAGTCTTTGCCATTTCTGTCCTTTATTGTGCCCATCTTTGCATGAAATGTTCCCTTGGTATCTCCAATTTTCTTGAAGAGATGTCTAGGCTTTCCCATTCTATTGTTTTCCTCTATTTTTTTATTTTTTATTTTATTTTATTTTATTTTTTTTGCATTTGTCACTTAAGAAGGCTTTCTCACCTGTCCTTGCTATTCTCTGGAACTCTGCATTCATCTGGGTTTATCTTTCCCTTTCTCCTTTGCCTTTTGCTTCTCTTCTTTTCTCAGCTATTTCTAAGGCCTCCTCAGACAACTACTTTGCCTTCTTGTATTTCTTTTTCATGGAGGTGGTTTTGGTCACTACTTCCTGTACAATGTTACAACCTCCATCCATAATTCTTCAGGTGCTCTGTCTACCAAACCTAATCCCTTGAATTTATTCATCACCTCCACTGTATAATCATAAGGGATTTGATTCAGGTCATACCTGAAATGTCTAGTGGTTTTCCCTACTTTCTTCAATTTAAGCCTGAATTTTGCAATAAGGAGTCAATGATCTGAACCACAGTCAGCTCAGGTCTTATTTCGCTAACTATATTGTGCTTCTCCATCTCCCTATGCAAAATATATATAATCAATCTGATTTCAGTTATGACCATATGGTGATGTCCATGCATAGAGTCATCTCTTGAGTTGTTCGAAAAAGGTGTTGCTGATGACCAGTGTATTCTCTTGGCAAAAACCTGTTAGCCTTTTCCCTGCTTCATTTTGTACTCCAAGGCCAAACTTGCCTATTACTCCAGATATCTCTTGACTTCCTACTTTTGCATTCTAATTCCCCATGATGGAAAAGACATCCTTTCTTTGATCTTCATAGAACCATTCAATTTCATTTTCTTTGGCATTATTGGTTGGTTCTCAGACTTGGATTACAGTGCTATTGAATGGTTTGCCTTGGAAATGAACAAAGATCATTCTGTGGTTTTTTGAGATTCACCCAAATACTGTATTTGTGACTCTTTTGTTGGTAATGAGGCCTGTACCATTTCTTCCTTGGGATTTTGCCCACAGTCGTAGACATAATGGTCATCTGAATTAAATTCACCCATTCACACCCATTTTACTTCACTGATTCTTAAAATGTCAGTGTTCACTCTTGCCATCTCCTGCTTGACCATGTCCAGTTTACTTTGATTCATGGACCTAACATTCCAGGTTCCTATGCAATATTGTTCCTTACTGCATCAAAGTTTCACCACCAGACATATCCACAAATGAGTATCATTTTTACTTTGGCCTAGCCTTTTATTTCCTTTCTGGAGCTATTTCTCTACTTTTCCTCAGTAGGATATTGGACACCTACCAACCTGGGGGGCTAATCTTTCAGTGTCATATCTTTCTGCATTTTCATATTGTTCATGGGGTTCTTGAGGCAAGAATACTGAAGTGGTTTGCCATTCCCTTCTCCAGTGGACCACATTTTGTCCTCTCCACCATGACACATCTTGGTGGAGACCCACCAGACCCCATGTCTGCATGACATGGCCCATAGCTTCATTGAGTTACATGGTGCTGTGACCCATGTGATCAGTTTGGCTAGTTTTCTGTGATTGTAGTTTTTGTTCTGGAGGCTGTGGGACTACAGTTCTTACTTCTTCTGTCTGCCCTCTGATGAATGAGGATAAGAGCCTTGTGCAAGCTTTCTGATGGGAGGGACTGGCTGTGGAGAAAACTGGGTCTTGCTCTGGTAGGCAAGGCCTTGCTCAGCAAATCTTCAATCCCATAGTCAGGTGATGGGTGGGGCTGTGCTCCCTCCCTGTTAGTTGTTTGGCCTGAGAGGACCCTGTCCCGGAGTCTACAGGCTCTATGATATGGCTACTGGTGACTTCCAAAAGGACTTATGCCAACATGTTCATGACATAAGCCACCACAATTCCAAGAGCTGGTCTCAAAGAAATGGGAACATACTGACCGTGGAACTGAAGATCAACTCTACTTAAACATGATGCTTAGTAGACCATCTCATGACAAATTTCAAGATGATTGTTTGAGCTAATGTACTGTTTCTGCATGTAGCCCACTCCCTCTACCTATAAAAGCTCTTGCCCATGATTGTCAGTGGGGGGATTCAGCCTTTGGATAAGAGTTCCCTGTTTCCACAAGCCTGGTTCCTGGCCTCCAAATAAAGCAAACTTTCTTTCCACCAACCTTGCTTTTTTTTTTGGCTTTTGATCAGAGAGCGGCTGGACCCCACATTTGGTAACAATTGTATATTGATGGATAATTATATGGGTGACATACTTAGAGTGGGTGGATTGTGGATTGTGAAGAAGCACACCACCTAGCTCTTGTTTCATTGTCAGCAGCACCCGGGCATCTAGATTATGCCAGTTCCCACACATTCTCAAGAGAGTCGAGAAAGTCATCAGTTCTTTGGAGAGCTCCCAAAAAGTCAGCATGGCGGGCTACAGATCCAGTCTTTTCTCTCCTTCTCCAGGAGTTGAGAGTTTTCTTCTCAACCATATGACCACATGGTAGGGCTAGGAATTGTTGTGAGACAGTGCCATGAATTTTCCTACTGGCTTTGATGCACCTGAGTTTGTGCTTGACTCTTAACTGGCTTCTGATTCTCTCACAGAAAGAACTGAACTGGTCCCTGTGTTGTTACTGAATTAGTGTTTCTGTGGGAGGGAGGAGGGAATGGGACTTCCTACTGTAACCATGTGGGACCCTACGAGGCCTTCCCACCCCTCACCCATGTCCTCTGCTTGCCTTTTTTCTGCAGAAAAACCTTAATCAAAGAATAAATGTAACCAGAAGTGAGAAAATGCAGAAAGAAAGGGAAACAGTCAAGCAAGACAAAATAATAATTACTTTAGCCATTAAACAAAGTCTAGGACCTTTGGTTCCTCTTCCAGGACTATATATAACATTCTGAGCATCTCTAATGAGCTGTTTTGCAGATACTGAAACCCCCATCTGGTAGGAGAAGCTAACTGTGTGCTGCCCACAAGCACTTAGATCACAGATTGGTTGGAACCAGAAGCTTGATTGCATTGATTCCTAATTACCTCACCACCAACCAATCAGAGGATGTCTACAAGCTGACCACACATCCCACAAACCTCTCCCTCATCCTGTCTTTACAAACATTTCCCTGAAATCCATCACGGAGTTGAAGTCTTTTAAGCACTAGCTTCCTGAACTCCCTGTGTGGCACCTGTAATAGACCTATTTTCTACTTCACCCAGAACTCTGTCTCTAAGCTGCAATTCAGCACCAGTGCACAGAGATCAGGTTTTGGCTTCACCACTCTGCCATCTTGCTGACTTCACTCACATATTGTGTGTCTTTCTGAGAGCTAAGAAATTCTTACTAGAAGGCCTTGAGCAGATTTCCTCTTAAATCTCTTGGATAAGAATTAGGTCCCATCTTATACCATCGATGACAGTGGGCTCCAAACGGTACCAGGAATTAAGACAAATAAGTTTCCATTTTAGAAGCAAAATGTTGGGAGGAGAGTATTTCTTTTCTGGAGGAAAAAAATAGTGGTTTGGGAATTTGGAGGAAGGAAAGATGCGTAGGACACAAAGGCATCAACATTGCAGGAAACCTATGTTTTGTGGAGTCTCTGCCTATATAAGCAATTTGAGTCAGCCTGGCAGCCCTATGTAGAGGCCTGATCTTGCATGATTCTGGGAAAGAAATGATGTGTATGGCAGCCAGGATGATCAACTCACCAGAGCAATTTTCTAAAAGTGGGACATGGGACAATACTCCAGCATGCATCTCTATGCATCTTAGAGGACCTAGCTGCCTCAAGCACAATGTAGAGGATTGAGATCCTCTAAAGTGGAGATACAGGGTCTAGGCGGGGCCCATGAAGCTTCTTATCCAAGCCAGGAGGCCTTGTTTGGTGGTGCTCTTGACTCTGACTCATTCAGGCAACTAAAGAGGGGTTCAGACATTTTTTAAAAAAACATTTTAAATCTCAGCAACCCTTAAAGTTCAGTTTCCAGAGCACCAGACCCACTTGCCCAGGAATAAGGGGAGTACTGGGGATTCGGGTTGATTTAGACAATCAGAGAGAACAGTCCTCAGGGAGGAGGAAGATGACCCCAGAGAAAAGGAACATCAAAGAGCCCACTTGCAACACATCAGGGCAGGAGAGGTAACAGGCTTCCTCTTGAAATAAACTATAACCATTTGATTATGGCTACCTGAACCTCTGTGTGGGACATTCTGAACCCAAACCTAGACTCTATAGCTCAAGACCATGATTACCAAAGGGTTCTTCATGAATAGAGGATGTGGGTTGGGAAGACTGGCATCTGATGTTTGCCATTCTGGCTGAGAAGAGTTGTCTCAGCCCCTTACACCTAGGATCTGTAGGGAAGCTTACATAAACCATCCTATTGGCACTTACTGGTCTGTACTGAAATATTCAAAAAGGAGTGTACATTATTCTATAGCCATCAAAATGAAAACAAAGGAATGCTTATAACTCAGCTGCTAGTAATGAAGTACAGGAGTGTGTCTATTTGTTTGTGTATATCTATTTCTGCTTTATTGACTATGCCAAAGCCTTCAACTGTGTGGATCACAATAAACTGTGGAAAATTCCGAAAGAGATGGGAATACCAGACCACCTGACCTGACTCTTGAGAAACCTGTATGTAGGTCAGGAAGCAACAGAACTGGACATGGAACAGACTGGTTCCAAATAGGAAAAGAAGTGTGTCAAGGCTGTATATTGTCACCCTGCTTATTTAACTTATATGCAGAGTACATTATGAGAAACACTGGGCTGGAAGAAGCACAAGCTGGAATCAAGATTGCCGGGAGAAATATCAATAACCTCAGATATGCAGATGACACCACCCTTATGGCAGAGACTGAAGACGAACTAAAAAGCCTCTTGATAAAAGTGAAAGAGGAGAGTGAAAAAGTTGGCTTAAAGCTCAACATTCAGAAAACTAAGATAATGGCATCTGGTCCCATCACTTCATGGCAAATAGATGGGGAGACAGTGGAAACAGTGTCAGACTTTATTTTTTGGGCTCCAAAATCACTGCAGATGGTGGCTGCAGCCTTGAAATTAAAAGACGCTTACTGCTTGGAAGGAACGTTATGATCAACCTAAACAGCATATTAAAAAGCAGAGACATTACTTTGCCAACAAAGGTCCGTCTGGTCAAGGCTATGGTTTTTCCAGTGGTCATGTATGGATGTGAGAGTTGGACTGTGAAGAAAGCTGAGTGCCGAAAAATTGATGCTTTTGAACAGTGGTGTTGGAGAAGACTCTTGAGAGTCCCTTGGACTGCAAGGAGATCCAACCAGTCCATCCTAAAGGAGATCAGTCCTGGGTGTTCATTGGAAGGACTGATGCTGAAGCTGAAACTCCAATACTTTGGCCACCTCATGCAAAGAGTTGACTCATTGGAAAAGACCTTGATGCTAGGACGGATTGGTGGCAGGAGGAGAAGGGGACGACAGAGGATGAAATGGCTGGATGGCATCACCGACTCGATGGACATGGGTTTGAGTAAACTCCGGGAGTTGGTGACGGACAGGCAGGCCTGGCGTGCTGCAATTCATGGGGTCACAAAGAGTCGGACACGACTGAGCGACTGAACTGAACTGAACTGATAGGTATGTGAGGAAGAGAAAGTGTGTGCGTGCACACACGTGAGTGTGTGTGTGTGTGTGTGTGTGCACGTGCGCGCGCTGGAATGTTTTGGGATGTTATAGCAAAACCTGAATAAACCTTTTGGCCAGCCCAGTAAGTTGGAAAACACTTAGAAACTGGAGAACTGTGACCAGATTAAAATGGAAGACCGATTTAACACCCCATCTGCTTTTGTTCCCTTGCGCACTTCCCTCCCATCCCCGAATCTGGCGGCAGTGCTAACAGGCTGTGACACCGCGAAAGCCCAGGGCCCGAGAGCTGACAGGGAAGTGTCTGCCAGGTAAACCTTCACTGAGGCTGTGTGCAGACTGGCCCTGACAGCCAAGGACACTCTCTTCATGGGAAATATCTGAAACTCGCTCCACAGGGCAATTCAACAAAGCAGAACCTTATCAGGTGTACAAAGCACATTTTCTCAGTTAAATTCTGGCTCTAGGCTTACATGGAGCTAGGATACAAGCTGAAAGGACTGTTTAGTCAGCTGCAGATTTCCATTCATGTTTCCTATTAATTGTAGAGGTAAAGTACTTACTACTTAGGAGATGGCCTGACATGGCTTATTGGTAATAAGCCCCCCAAAATTATCTTATAAAACAAAAGGGACTCTGGGTTTCAGAGCTGATAGGCAACCTCAGCTTCATATATTCTGCTCCGTTTAAGTCTTCTAAAGGGAGCACACCTCTCATGCAGCCAGTCAATAGAAGCTGAAAAGTCTTCTGGGCATTTTTCAAAAAAAGTCAAGTGCATTTTTAATTAAACAGCACTTTTCGCTGTTTACCCCCATATTATTATCTACCACCGAGATAGAGTGAAAAAGCACAGGTCACCTTCACCATAGCTTATCATTCATTCATAACCACTATAGTTCAAGTCTAAGGTCAAATTTCTCCTATCCCCTTTGCTTTGTGGGTTGGTCCTGGAGCCTGAGTTCACAGCTGCATCAGAGATCTGAATATGGCAAGTTTTCTAAAAATAGGGTCCATAGAGTTAAGGGATCAGCCCCTCAGGGAAGTCAGATCAGAGCTTAGGATGTGGTTCAAGCTCAAGCTGTGATCTGAAGGGAGCCTGCTGATGAGGGAGAACATGACAGGGGAATGGTTTTCAGTCCATTCCTCATTGTTTTCCAACGTTTTGCCTCTATCAGTACTGCCACAAAGCATGCTTTCAGCTAAATATTGCACAGAGATTTCTTTCTTTCCGTTGGTTTGTATTCTTCACTGTTTTCATCTTAGACATTCTGCTCAGGGTCTGAGTCACCATCTGTACCCCTCTGGAAAATGTTATTTTTTTTAACATTATTTACTAAGCTTCCTCTGACTATTGTATAGTTTCATGTTTAAAAAATTTATTCTCAGATTCTTCACTTAAGGAAAGTCTCGACTCAGGTGCTGAAGGGATATTATTGAATAATTCCAAATAAATCCATTAGAAAACCTTTATGAGAAAAAAATTAAAGTGTGTTCATTAAAATAGAAAGTAAACAAAAAGTCTTTCTAGTCAAATATATTGAGAATAATATGTTCTAAAACATAAGGGAAATATAATTTTACAACAGACCACAAGAATATGTGGAAAGCCCCCAAAATGTAATATATATTTTAAACAAACTCAGTAATTAATTCCTAATTACTATTTGATTACTCTAAGGCCTCCAGACTTGCTCTAAGCAAAACAATCTTTCCTTCTTACAAAACAAATGATCTTCTCACACAGTTTATTTAATTTCTAACGGATAGTTTTTATCAAGTATGAAAATACAAGGCAGTAAAGTTAAGATTTTTGTTCCTAGACCTAATTGCAGAATTGTCTGCTTGCCTAATAAATAAGATTCTGAGGATTCCCCTTATTACTTAAGGTTTCCATGAACTCTTCCTTCCTATTTGTTACTTCAGAGACTACAAAAGGCAATATTCAAGGGACTTCCCATTTTTTCCAAATTGAAATTTCACAAGAAGATAAAGTCCTATTGGAAATACACCATGAGAAGTCCCAAAACAGAACAGATATATGTGTATGTATAACTGAACCACTTTTTTGTATACCTGAAACTAATGAAACACTGCAAATTAACTATACTCCAATATAAAATTAATTTTTTAAAAAGCCTCATCAAGAAATCAGGGTTGTAAAGGTTGACAGTCCAGCTTTAGAATGACTGCCCCAATTTACTCTGAGTTTAATTAACTGTGAGAACACATTCTACCTTGTGTCCTAGAAGCCACCCACCCATGCACAGCCAGGAGGATGAGCTCTGATCACCCATTGAAGTCACTGGTCCTATGATGGAGTCTTCACTGGCTCCTCCCCTCTAGCTCACTCCCTCACTCCTTTATCAGGGCTGCCTGTGATCACCTCCAAGATAAAGTCATCACACACTAAATACTTGCCTTTAATTCTACTCACCAGGGAGCCCAAACAAAGGCACAGCCCCAGTACCTGTCTGTTCCACACCTAGTCCATGTCTATCCCCACTACCTTCTTCCGTCCAAGCACCCACTGTGCTCCCAAGCTGCTCAGGGCACTGACACTATCACCAACCGACCTGAGAAGCACGCTCTTTCCCTGGTTCTCCCCACAATCAACTTGTCCCTCCTGTGCCCGCGCTCTCAGCTCTTTCCTGAGAACTGAACGGATTGGACAATGGCATTCCGATGCAGCTCACTTTGGTAGAAATAACACAGTAGCAAAAGCAAAAGGCCTGGTGCTAGGTTATCCATCACTACCTTGACCTCAGTCAAATAATCCTTCAGGTTCAAAGTCTTTTCATCAATGATATGAAGACAAAAATTTCTGAGGGACAACTGCACTGATTTAGAGGGTCCAGAAGTTCCTGAGAATTGGAAAATTTAGGATGGATAAGAGAACATGTTCAAACTTCCTCTCTTAAGCATTGCCTTTGATGATGGTAAAGCCTGAGTTTTCATAGTTCAGATCTTCAAGCACAGAGAAGTTGGAGACATAACAGCCCTAACACATTGTTGTGGTAATAAAAATGAGGACATACATTCAAAGGAATAGTAATGTGGAAGGATGTAGTCCAATTAAGCAGACCTAGTCTGATTATGCAGGCTTAAAATCAAATAACTCTAAAGCTCTGTGTATAGACATTCCAGAGAAATTCTCATAAAGGTACACAGGAGGTTACATGAAACAATTTACAATAAGTCCCATTCCTATAAACAAATTCCATTCTGAGAGTGTATTAATAAGTCCAGTGTATTTGTAAGTTCAACAAAGTTAGCCTAGATACCCAACTAATACAGTCGGCTGTATAGTACTGTATTGTAATAGGGTCATAACAGTTTTCATACAAAAATACATTAAAGACAAAAAATAAAACATTTTTAATCTTACAGTATAGTACCTTGAAAAGTACAATAGCACAGGACAGCAGCTGGTATGCAGGGCGTTGAGTGAATAGGTAAGAAGGCTTACTGACCGAAGGACGGAGAGGAGGTGGGAGACAGAACGGGAAGGGTCATCAGCAACAGGAGCCAGGATAAGCTGCAGTTTTGCTCACACCCGACGCCGATGGCCCAGGGTCTGGTTCCTTACTGGAACCAGATGCACATTCACATCTTCAAAAGTCCACAACTTGAAGGTTCGCATGTAGGGGACTTACTGGACATCATAACTGGCAGAGGGTAGAAAGAGGCACTCTGAGAGCTCACCCTGGAGCAGGTGGGTAGCTGAGGTGTTTACAGAGCAATCCACTAGGTATTTATAGAGCAAGGTTCATAGAGCTTAAAAACCACAGTGTGAAGTGGGAAAAAATGAAACAAAATATAAACTATAATATCATTTATGTTTATTAAATATATATGCAGCAAAAAAGAATGCACATCTTCAAAACATATATAGGTAAAGAATATATATCAAACACAAGAATGTGTACCTATAGCAAGAAAAGAGAAGATAGAAATCCTTAGAAAAGTTAATCAATCAATCACCCAAACAACAAGTACACAGGAGAGGGGTCTTGCCCAAACTTAAAAGAGCAATGAACTAGGGAGTGTGACTGACTCAACCTTTTGTTCTCAAAGTCAAAGATGAATGGACAAACAATTGAATAAATGGCTGTCTTAGAACCTGATTATCTGAGTGCTAATTCTGTCTTTAGCATTTACTAGCTTGATTTAACCTTTTGGAGACTCTTCTCACAAACATAAAATATGAATAATACTATTACCTGCCTCACAGGTGCATTGTGAAGGTAAAATCAAATTCGTGGTGCCAGAAACATGATCAGAACACAGTGACTACTAGAGACGATCAATAATCTAAAATGATGCCTCGCACAGTCTAGCAGGTAGAGAAGTAGTGTTTGGGGGAGAAAAAATGAGCAGAAAGCATTACTAAGGCCCCACTTCTCCTCACCCACTAATGGAGGAGATGATGAGGACTTTGTATCTCCAGGCACCAACTGGAAATACAGTTGGCACCTGGAAATACAGGATGTTTTTCTTCACTTCTGCTCCATCTTTATTGCTGCAATACAACAATGGAGCCATCCAAAATGGTGCCTGGAGGATGAGGAGGCGAACTGTTCTGTGGGCAACCCTCCTTGCTTTGCCCTGGGCAGGATGATGAGGGTGATGGAGCCATGGTCTGAGGGCACGGTGGCTCAGATAGAGCTGGCTCCAAGGAGAATGTGAGTTGTGCACAAGGGTACGTAGTGTCTACCAAGTCCTCTGCCACCAGGGGCTCGATGTCCAGAACCATGGTGGATTCTCCCTTGGTGTATTGCCCCAACTGGACAGACAAGACAAAGAGGACCACTTAGAGAAGGTGAGGACTGGATGCTGGGGGTGGCAGCTAGGAAAGAAAGGTAACACGGACAATATGGCGGGCACCGGGTATGCTGGGGGGGGGCGCTCCCGGGACTGTCCGCAACAGGGCGGTTTGCTCTTCGGTCTTGGCTGCTCGCAAGATGATGGGTACAAACTAACTCTGAAGAGTTATAAGAAGTCTTTGCAAGAATCACGTGGTGACAGTCAGAGAAACAGTGATGTAGGAAACAGTTCAGCAACATGACCTAAACTTGACTGTCTGCATGTCCCAGGAAGCACAGAACCCAAACAGGACAGGAAAACAGCATGTGTTTTGTGTAAATACCAGCTTTCACACCTTCAAGAGTTTCCCAATGAACCCCTGAAAGCGGGCAGGGACTCCTTTTCAAAAAGTTACTGTTTTTTTAATGTGCAAAAATAATTAAGCAGTAGGGAAATACAACCTGATTCAGATAGTAACGTACGCATAAAATAAAACTGGTGTTGAAAAATCATCACACCCATCCTTCTATTTCCCCATGTTTCTTTTTTATTTGCCTGCTAAACAGAGGGGCATGTTAGTATTGCTGTCAGCTTAATAGAAGGCATTCAAGGCTCTAACAGTGGCGGGAGAAACTGTAGGCAAATCTCTTCTAAGCGGGGTGTTAGTGATCACTGCCATGTTATATGCCTGCAGGGAACTTTCTTAGTTCCAGTGCAGTTCATAAGGAAAACACTAAGACTGAAAAAAGAGTGATAAAAGTTAAATCTAGCAAGTGATTAGCACCAGCGTTCCAAAAACTTCATCCCAGCCTGAGTGTTCACTTCTGCTCCATCTTCATTGCTGCAAAATAAGAGGAAACAGTAGTCAGGTTAATGGAGACAGAATTTTAAAAAGCAGGCCCACTCATATTCAGGTATGGCATTTCATATAAAAATGATTTGGAGTAGGAAGTTTCTGTTGTTTTCTCAGTAGTTGTTTTTTTTTATTGTTGTCGTTACACAATTAATGGCAGGATAAAGACACCCAGCGGTACCTTCAAATCAGACCCCGGTCTCTCCAGAGCTCAGCACAGCAGTTCTGACCTCCTGAAAGGGGTGCCAATGACTTTGAGGGGCTGGTGCCAACTTAAGGAATGGCCCTGCTATCCCACCCACAACTCCATCCTTCAATGACTTGGCTGCCGCCAACTTTTTCTTTAGTGTTAAATGCATCATTCCCTAAAATGTAGCCTCTAAATTACAGAGAAGGTAAAGTGAACTGGGATTGGATTTTCAAAATGGGACATTACAAAAGCAGGAGACAGCAAATGAGCCTCTTGCCTTTTTTTCCACATATTAATTCCATTGGCTTCCCAAGGCTGGTGGAGTAGAGGGGTGGTTCCACTGATTTCTTTATCCATCAATCTCTGTCTGATAAGATTACATGCTCTGGAGCAGATAAGGTAAACTTAACTGAGTGCAGATGAGTATTAGTAGATTATACCAGTCTCAGTTCAGTCCAGTCACTCAGTCATGTCCGACTCTGCGACCCCATGAATCGCAGCATGACAGGCCTCCCTGTCCATCAAAAACTCCCGGAGTCTGCTCAAACACATGTCCATTGAGTCGGTGATGCGATCCAACCATATCATCCTCTGTCCTCCCCTTCTCCTCCTGCCCCCAATCCCTCCCAGCATCAAGGTCTTTTCCAATGAGTCAACTCTTTGCATGAGGTGGCCAAAGTATTGGAGTTTCAGCTTCAGCATCAGTCCTTCCAATGAACACACAGGACTGATCTCCTTTAGGATGGACTGGTTGGATCTCCTTGCAGTCCAAGGGACTCTCAAGAGTCTTCTCCAACACCACTGTTCAAAAGCATCAATTTTTCAGCGCTCAGCTTTCTTCACAGTCCAACTCTCACATCCATACATGACCACTGGAAAAACCATAGCCTTGACCAGATGGACCTTTGTTGGCAAAGTAATGTCTCTGCTTTTTAATATGCTATTTAGGTTGGTCATAACTTTGCTTCCAAGGAGTAAGCGTCTTAATTTCATGGCTGCAGTCACCATCTGCAGTGATTTTGGAGCCCCCAAAAAATGAAGTCTGACACTGTTTCCACTGTCTCCCCATCTATTTCCCATGAGGTGATGGGACCAGATGCCATCATCTTAGTTTTCTGAATGTTGAGCTTTAAGCCAACTTTTTCACTCTCCTCCTTCACTTTTATCAAGAGGCTTTTTAGTTCGTCTTCACTTTCTGCCATAAGGGTGGTGTCATCTGCATATTTGAGGTTATTGATATTTCTCCCAGCAATTTTGATTCCAGAAAGAAGTATGAAAGGAAATATCAGAGAGGAGGGCAAAGGAGAAATTTAGTTCTAAAACTGTATTCTAATAGAGCAATGTGATGAAATGACATTGAAAGGAAATGACCATGACTATATATTTCCTGGTGCCCATGAATGGCTGTCAGCGGAGCATTCCACGAAGGCGAGTGGAGACTGAGGGAGGGCAGCTTCTCTTCTGCAGGCAACTCTCTGTCTTGTGTTTTGTTGATTGTTTTTTTTCTTTTTTTTTGGAGTATAGCCGATTTACAATGCCATGTTAGTTTCAGGTGTACAGCCAAGTGATTCAGTTATATTTTTATATGCATCTATTCTTATTTAGATTCTTTTCCCATATAGGCCATTATAGAATGCTGGGTATAGTTACCTGTGCTATACAGTAGGCCCTTATTAGTTATCTATTTTATACACAGTATTGTGTATATTTAAAAGCAGAGACATTACTTTGCCAACAAAGGTCCATCTGGTCAAGGCTATGGTTTTTCCAGTGGTCATGTATGGATGTGAGAGTTGGACTGTGAAGAAAGCTGAGTGCCGAAAAATTGATGCTTTCGAACTGTGGTGTTGGAGAAGACTCTTGAGAGTCCCTTGGACTGCAAGGAGATCCAACCAGTCCATCCTAAAGGAGATCAGTCCTGGGTGTTCATTGGAAGGACTGATGCTGAAGCTGAAACTCCAACACTTTGGCCACCTCATGCAAAGAGTTGACTCATTGGAAAAGACCCTGATGCTGGGAGGGATTGGGGGCAGAAGGAGAAGGGGACGACAGGATGAGATGGCTGGATGGCATCACTGACTCGATGGACATGAGTTTGAGTAATCTCCGGGAGTTGGTGTTGGATAGGGAGGCCTGTCATGCTGCGATTCATGGGGTCGCAAAGAGCTGGACATGACTGAGCAACTGAACTGAACTGTGTATCTATCATAGGAAAATGAATATAGTTCTCTGTGCTATCCAGTAGGACCTCGTTGATTATTTTATATATAGCAGTGTTTATGTCAATACCAACCTTCCAATTTATCCCTCCCTCTGTCCCATTTCCCCCCCGGTAACCATAAGCTTGTTTTCCACATCTGTGACTCTGTTTCTGTTTTACAAATGAGTTCAGTGTTTTTATTTGTTTGTTCTGTTGGTTGGTTTTTTGTCCTGAGCCAGACCAAGGGGTGAAGAAGCCACGGTCTGAGAGAGCTGTGGCGTGGAGCCGCTCCATAGGGGACCCAGGGGATGTGTGAGGCATGAAGGAAGCAGACAGGAAAACAACACAGCAAAGCCAAGTGGCTGAGCAGAACAGAGAAACAGGACATGTCCTGAGTCACAGAAGACAGCCTTCACTTGCCAGGTTAGGAGGAGGTGGAGAGCAAGTTGCTAAAACAAGAGGCAGCTGGACTCCTGCACTGATTTGTTCTAGCCACAGAAAATCAATAGTCATGAAGTAAATGAGTTCTGGTTTTCAACATTTCAATTCTCTGAAGTTTTAGAATGAAAGGAGAAACATGCCTGAATGACATCTCCTCCTATTTCCTTCTAACAAATACAAATGAGCATGTTTTTTATTTTCCTGAGAGTAGCAACGTTTGGTCAGCTTCCTGGGTAGCTCAGATGGTAAAGAATCCGCCTATAATGCAGGAGACCCTAGTTCGATTCCTAGGTCTGGAAGTTCCCCAGGAGAAGGGATAGGCTATCCACTCTAGTACTCTTGCCTGGAGAATCCCATGGACAGAGGAGCCTGGCGGGCTACAGTCCTTGGGGTCACAGAGAGCTGGACACGACTGAGCGACTAAGCAGAGCAGCGGCAACATTTGGTAGTTATTCTTACGAGATATCTAAAGAAATCATCATCTTTGACTAACTCTTATAAAGCGCTATGTATTTTACATACTAAGCACTTTACACACATGAATGTAAATCTTCACCATAATCCTTTGATCTAATTTTACAGAGAATGAGATTGAGGCTCTAAAAGATTAAACACCATGCCCAAGACTACAGTATTAGTAACTAAACACTTATTTGTCCAATGTTTCCATTTGTTTTTGTTGGTCATAGAGTCATTAGTCTGTTTCATCCATATTAAAGCATATAACATGTCTGACTTGTAAATGGTAAACTCTGCCCCCGGAAGAGTTTCAACAGAGGATTTAAGGATATACGGGATTATAACATTCAATTAAATGTTGGACAAAAGGCCCTCTCAATTCTCCTTCAAATGTAAGATGTTATAATTATAGAAATAGCTAGATCAGATAGCAGAGGACTAGGCATCTCATGCCCTGATGCCAGGCTGGGAAACTGAGCACCATTTCTCATCTCCTCCGAACCCAGTGAAAGGTCAAAGTAGTGCTTACCACTACATACAGCAGTTGGTTTGAAATGACATGATGTTATGACAGGTTGAGTCAAAATTCTATACCTTTCGTGACTTTTCTATTTTCTTTGCCAATCTCAATATAGGTAAGGAGCTGAATTACTCAGGAAAAACATATGTCTACATTTAAGAAATACGGAAATCATTGATAAAATAAATTATTATTTTCAGGCTAGTTCTCAGCAGTGAAGGCTATTACATCCTGCCACCTGCTGAACAACAAAGTTATTTTGGATAAGAAAGTATATACAAGAAAGACCATAAGATATTTAGAAAACTGCAATTTTGAAAGGAGTCACATTCCAAAATTGGCTTTGTTTAAAGTTAACTTTAGGTAATAAGTGATGCAGTGTTGTGAAACTTTAAGCCAGTGTGACAGAAAGCACTTTCTTAAAGAATGTGCTGGGTAAATTGATTTTTCCTTCCCTTTCAATATATAACCAACTCTGAACAATTTTATCTGTCAAATGAAAGAGAATGATCTACACATGTCTTCTTGTAAAGATGAAGCCAGACTTCAGGTATACAAAGCAAATTGTCATTTCCAGAAAATGTATCTAATAATTTATTAACAGTTACATATTAATTTTTTCTGAAAATCTTAAAATATATTTTGGACGTTTGCATAACTACTAAAGTTGGTGTAAAAATACAAGATCTAGTGTCAGAATTTATTGTCCATAAGACAGAAGTGACAAAATATCCAGCAGCTAAGGGCCTATGTAGATAGGATGGTAGGTGGAGAATGCAGGTCTAATGGATTCTAGGAAAGACAATGTTGAATTTGGAGTCAAAAAAATTTAATATCTGGTGACCTGAGCCCTGCATAGTTATTAACCCTGATTCTATTATTTTGTTTTGTTTATCTTGAAAAGCTAGTGCCCACAAGAAGGTCAGTCCTTCTACCTTCTGACTCTGCTCAGCCTTTTACCGTGATTCATTACAATATAAAACCCAACATGAATCTATTGAAATGACTTTGAAGGAAAAACCCCCAAGTTGTCACACCCTCACCTCTTCTATAGTGTTTACAACAGAGTCCCAAGAGAAGAAAACTCAACGAGACTAGTTTCTCTTTAGTGGCTACTTTAGAATCAGACTCTCAGATTCTGGTACTACTTCCTATCAGCCAGGTGTAAGGACAAATAAAAATGTTTAAGAGGCTTAATTACCCTTGCTGAAAGTAAAGGAAGACATTTCCCTCCCTTGTTCTTAGAGCATTTGTTTCAGAAAACTTGTCTCCTCTCTTGGAAATGGAGATAAATCCTTGTGAAACCTAGATGGGCTTCTTATCAGTTTTAAGACTCAGAAAAGGACTTGACAACTATCTCCTTTAAAGGTAAACATCCAAAGGAGATAGCAGGAGCCTTATCTCAGTTTCTCCTAGGTTCTCAGGAAGGATGGGAATCTAACTTTACTTGACACCTGGCTCAAAGTTGTAAAAATAGCTCGTGTCATAAAGATAGGAGAAGTTTCTTTTTCCTTTGTATAAAGTCAATGAACTAACACAGGTGGTCCCCCCAATTACCAGGTGATTTAGAATGAGCTAGACTTGACTTTTTTGTCAAGCTGACTACTTGACTATTTGTCAAGTCCTCTTATTTGAGGGTAAATCGAATTATTGTTTATCTTGAGAATATATATATAATGGATTAAACCTACTTGGCTATATGAAAGGTGAGATATCTTTTGTCTTTGTGATTTTTTGGTGCTTGTGATAGATATCACACTCTGGTTGAATGCTTAGTCAATAATAAAAGTGCTGTTTCTTCTCTACTACCTTTGTGAGGAGGACTCTTGGGTTGGTAAAAAATATTTATTTTAATTTTATTTCCTCAACACAGGCTGTAGGCTTTTAACACAGAAAGGTCATGTTGACAGGGTTCACTGCTGCAAATCTGCTGGTCAGAATATCTTTCTTTCTATTTTTCCTTGCCCACATGGATGCCTGGGCAAGGTAGGGATCTACTCAGGTATTCATATGAGGTGTCTTCATAAGATTGATTTACCCTGGACTTCCAACCAGTTGTCAATCAAAGCATATGAATCTTCTTTTCATCAGTAGTTATAAATATACAGATATCAAGTACTTCTATAAGGTTACAACCTTGAACACTGCAATCCAAGATTTATCAAAGCTTGATTTTGATAAATAATATTTATGGGAAATTGCTTGCAGGAACAGAGTGGGCCCATTCCTCTTGATAATTCCATTTTTACCCTTGAACCAAACAAAAAAATGAGAGTGGCTTCCATGGACAAGTAACTTATTTTTCTCTTTTCTGTGCTCTCATCTAGAGAATAAAAATAAAGGAATGAGACACTTGTCCCATAAAATTAGAACTTGAGACATCAATGGAGGTTCTGGAATTAAAAATAAAATGAACACAAAATCTTCTATACACCACAGGAGTAAATCAATCCTAGATGGTCACCTTGCCAGCAGAATTGTTATCTTGCCAACTCAAGTATTTATCAAAAATCTGCAAAGAGAAGGAATAAGAACACAGGAGAAGAATTTGCCTAGTATGTGTTTTATGAGCAAGTAGTGACTGATTAGCTCTTCAGTTGTGTTAATAACAAATGGATCTGAAAGGTCAGAACCAAATGCATATTTAATCATTTCTTGGAAATCAATTGACCCTTAAGTTAAAAATGAAATAGGCCTAGGACTGCATTTAGCAGGTGGAAGATTGGCAGGTCAGTTATATTCATTCTCAGCCTGACTTTCACATTTAAACTTGTAGACAGAGAAGTGAGCTATCTAAACTTGTTGTGGATCCGAGTTGCTGAATTCACCAGACATGAGGAATACAATCAGAAATGATGATGATGACTGCTAATGGAAATTAATTCTTTCTAAATAACTATAACAAGAAAGCATTTATCTCAGGCAGAGAGTCTGCTCTAAATTACTGCATTGGTGTCAACAATTGGTGGGAACGTAAATTGGTAAAGCCACTATGGAAAATAGTGTAAAGGTTCCTCAAAAAAACAAAAATAGAGTTGTCATAGGATCCAGTAATTCCACTCCTGGGCATATATAGCCAGACAAAACTAATTCAAAAATATACATGAGCTCCTATGTTCTTAGCTGCACTATTTACAATAGACAAGACATGGAAATAACCTAAATGTCCATCAACAGATGAGCCGATAAAAACGATGTGACGTGTGCATACACATATATATGTATACACACTACATATATATATATGTACACATATACATATATATGTACATACACACACACACACACATATATATATGTGGAATACTACTAAGCCATATAAAAGGATTAAATAACGTCATTTACGGCAACATGTGTGGACCTAGAGACTATCACACTAAGAGAAATAAGTCAGAAAGAGAAAGACATATACCATGTGATATCACTTATATGTGGAGTCTAAAATACAACACAAATGAACATATCTACAAAACAGAAATGGATATAGAGAACAGACTTGTGGTTGTGGGGGAAGTGGCAGAAAAAGGGAGAAAGATTGGGAGTTTGGGATGAGCAGATGCAAACTACTATATATAGGCTGGACAAACAGCAAAGTCCTACTGTATGGCACAGGGAACTACATTCAATATCCTTTGATAAATCATAATGGAAAAAAATATGAAAAAGAATGTACATATGTATAACTGAATCACATTGCTATAGAGCTTAACACAATACTGTGAATCAACTATACTTCAATAAAATTACTTAAAAAAAATTAATGTAAGCACACTCAAAAGAAAAAGAAATCTATGAAAATGACCTTCTTTGAAAACTGATCAGCCAGCTGATCACAATGTTTAAATCCATTATTTAGGGATCTCACCTTCTTCTTCCTCAGACACAACTTAGCAACTGAACAACAAAAGCCCATGGACTTAGTTCACATCAGATGTTATGCCCAGCCCCAGTCTAAGTATTTTCCAAACCTTGTGTAGAATGTCAAATGAAACAGAAAATATTAGGTTTTATTAACTCAGTAACAGTGAATCTCAATGTAGAACAAATCTCTCAAAAGTAATCTACCATAGATTACAGTATAGGCTAAACTTCTATGACAGTAGACAGGAAGAATTTGTGACCCAAATCTTTATTAATTCAAAGCATTCCCTAAAGCAACATTTCTTTTATGATTCTTTTGCTTTTACTTTCAAATTTTTGTTTCCAAGATTGACTTGATTGGCTTTTCCAGATGACAATGAAGCAGCTAGAATTTGAGGCTCTCAACTCCGGTTGTACATGTAAATCACTGGCAGAGATTTTAAACCTGCCTTTGCCCACCTCTAGAGATTTTTGATTCCATTTTCCTAGAAGGGAAGTGCACTCTTAGGGCTTTATAAAGTCCTGTGAGGGGACTTCCCTGGTGGTCCAGTAGTTAAGACTCTGTTCCCAGTGCAGGGGCCACAGATTAGACCCCTGGTTGGAGAACTAAGATTCCACAAGCCACTGGGCAAGGCTCAAAAAAAAGTCCCAGGAGATTTTAATGCTGAGCCAGAGCTAAGAACCACTGTCCCAGATGATCAGCTGAACTGTTTTGAGTTAGCTGTTTTTAAATGGACTTTATAAAGCATAGGACTTACAAAAATAATGATAAAATTAAATCACATTGCAGGCAGATTTGTTACTAGCTGAGCCACAAGGGGAGCCCTTTCAAATGGACTTTATAAAGTATAGGGCTTACAAAAATAAGGATGAAATTAAATCAAGTACATCTGAGGTTGTTTTTAACTGAATTCCTGAACTAATTTGAACAACTAGTGCCTACAAATAGCAGGATCAAGCAAAAGAAACAGCAATCTGGTAGTCCGAAAGGCAGGCTGCTGTCTTTAGGAAATGAGAGAAAACCAAGAGGGAAATTCTGAGGTTTGATCAAGGTCCTCCCATGAGTGTGTTTGCACTGGGCTGGTAACTAGCACACTTTACTCACTAGATCATATGGTCATAAGGTCAGAATTGCTTTATAAAAACGGGTAGTTTTCTTGTTTAGTGCTTTGAGGGTAAATAAATACCAAAACGAAGATTTGGGGAAAATGCACAGGTAAATATTACTGTTGATCACACAGAATAAGAAACTGTCAAAAGTTATTAAATCACTCTATATGTGCCAGTATAACTAAGTAAAATACAGCACACTGGATGCCTAAAATGGTAGCTTAATTATCAAAAACATTCTTTTTTTTTGAGTTTGATATATATTTATTTTTATTGAAATGTAGTTTGATTTACAATGTAATGTTCGTTTCTGGTATATAGCAAAGTGATTCAGTTATACATATAATATTAATATATTATATATAATATATATAACCCCTAATGGAAAAGAACCTGAAAAAGAATGTGTGTATGATATATACATATACTCTTTTCCATTATAGGTTGTTACAAGATACTGAATATAGTTCCCTGTGCTATACAGTAAGACCTTGTTCATCTATTTTATACACAGCAGTGTGTATCTATTAATCCCCACCTCTCAATTTATCTTCCTCTCTTTTTTCCCTTATTAATTTTGTGATTTTCTATATCGACGAGTATGTCTCTGTTTTGTAAATAAGTTCATTTGTATCATATTGTAGATATGATGTATCTACATATTGTAGATATGTATCACATACATATTCCATGTATGTGATATCATATGATCTTTAGATTATCAATAAATGGATACCCCTCAGCCCGTTTCCTCCTCTGTAAAATGGGAAAAGTAATACTCAACTTACGATGTTTTTTGAAGATTAAGTAAAACAATGCATCTAAAGTGCATAGCACGTTAACATATGGTAAACTCTCAATAAATTGGTAATTATAATCATTCTTAATGCTGGCATGTGTCCACAGAAACCAACAGGCTTCTGATAAGAAGAATTGCTAAAATCGTTCAGCAATATAACTTGGCTACATGTATCAAAATTTTCCCATATGTGCATACTCATTACACCAATAATCCTGGTTCTAAAAAAATCAGAGATATGGTCAAGGATACAAATCCATGCCTATTTATAGCATACTTTTATATTAATAACTAAAGTTATAGCAAAGGAACACATCAATACTGTATGTTAGAAATTTCAAAATTTGCATAAATTGGGATGTCAGTTTATGAAATATGCCCCAAATTGTGGAAAATATACTTTGGGGAAAAATTCAGATTTCATTTATAATTTTATTTGGTATTTTATTATTTTTATCTCTCTTTTGCATTATTGTATTATATATATATATTTAAACTTGGAGGCTACAAAATTGAGCATGACTAATTTGTAAGGGTATCTAGAATGAATGAATGAATTCACTTTTTACCTTCATAAAGACAAGTCCTTTAAAAAAGTACTTTTTTCCCTTACCTTTACTACTTTGCCTAAAGGGATATAGAAGAAAATATTGCTCAATTATTCTTGCTCGACAGAAAATTCAATTTTTAATACAATTTTTTCTTGCCCCTTTGGTATAGCATTTTTTAAAAATGAGAAAGGCCTTTTCATTTATTTTTCTCTGTCAGATCAAAATGTGAAAGTGGCTCAATATTTGAATGAAATTTAGAGCTATATTTGAGATGGCACACTTTTGCCTGCATGCTACCCGCCATATGCAAAATTCACTTGGGGGTTGGAAAACTGAACTACCAGAAGGTCCTGGGATTTCTGACTAGGAGACACTTATAAATATTATGGGACATTCACTGACCTTCTAGAAAAAGAAAACAACAATGGCTTCACATAATGAATCCAGAGAGAAAAATCATAAAAATAGATGAGATAGAAGTAGTTTGTGATCAAAGTGCTACATACATGGGCACCTCTAGTACCACCTTCCACATTGAGAAGCAAGAATTTACTCCTTAACTATCAGATGTTTTTGAACAACACAGAGTAGGCCAGTTCATTCTATCTTTAAAATAAAACAGATTTTATTAATTTTTAATAGAAGATTGACTTACTTCTACAATCCAATATTACATGGAGATGGATAAGCGGATGTTCAATTATATTCTACATTTACCTCTTTGGAATCAAGGGTTTCATGTTCCGGAATAGCCATCATTGGATGACTCAGCTTCACAGAAAAGACGCCCAGGATGTGATCAGAGATAGAGGTAAGGAGAGATAAAAGTTTAAATTTAAGTTGGCAGTTAAATGATGATGCAAGTATATTATTGCTGATCATAGTAGATTCTACCAAGTGTAAACATTAAGATTTGATTGTTAGTAAAAACAAAGGAAGATATTCTTAACATAGAAAAAATTTTTAGCAGATGGTGAATCCTTAGAGCCTAAAACCACATCTTATTTCTCTGCGTGTCCCACATACACTCTAACGGTGCTTGGCACACAGCATAGACAGTTATTAAATGTTTACTGAATGAATGAATGGTTAACATACACTGGCAGTTAAGGGAGAGAGGAAATGAAGTTAAATCTATTTTTTTCACAACGATCCTCAAATTGAAAAGCTCCAAAGCAAAAGAGACATATCATGCTCAGACCAGCAACGCAGATGCCTCTGCAGATAGTTAATGCCTATATGAAATGTAAAACATTGTGCATTATTGTAAACATAAAGAATCTCAAAACACAAGGGCTTCATAAACATTGCAGTATTACCAGATGCCACTATGATACATGATAATGCAGTTTGCAACATAGTGACACCTTAACAGAGGGAGGTTCTTTGGTTTTTATATGAATTTTTTTTATTATTGCATGGGTTTTCTGAGCACTATACATACCCTTAAACCTATTAGGAAAGAAAAAAGTCATAGATATGCAAGCAAAAAAGACAGGCAGACAGAATGAGGGACACAGGCAAGGGGAAGGCAATCATTTGCAACAAATCTGTTTACTCCCTTTATTTTTTAACCGTCTCTCCTCACTCCAGCTTTAAAGTAACCACAATACTTGATTTCCCAGAAATGCCCCAGTTTCTACTATGATCCTTGGCAAATCCCGGCTATGGAAATAATTGGCTGCCCTTTCCTCTCTTATCCTGATTTGGTCAGTGAACCATCAGATCAGTAACCAGCTCCTGATGCTCCAAGGCAATTCAGAAAGTCCCAGGAGTGCAGCCTTGGTCCCAGAAGGACATCACCAGTGGCTGCCAGGGAGGCCAAGGAAGTCCCATCTCCTTAAAGTTTCCTGAAGTTTCCCTCTATTCCAACCCATTTTCAAGAGTGGAGCCTGCTTTTATTTAAAGCTATAGCTTTATTAAATCCCACTCTGTCCCAACTGTAAGAAACGCTGGGTGTCATAA
Organism: Odocoileus virginianus; assembly: GCF_023699985.2. NCBI lineage: Eukaryota > Metazoa > Chordata > Mammalia > Artiodactyla > Cervidae > Odocoileus > Odocoileus virginianus. Next base: position 37,119,542 of record NC_069700.1, on the reverse strand, counting down.
CATCAGGGCTCCGAGAATCCTGAGACCATTGCTTTAAATGGAAGTGTGATCTGGCCCCAAACCAACTAGAGATCCAAACAGCTTTCTAAAAGTCAGCTGAAAGCACCTGCTCTCTCCTGCTGATCAGGGTCCCCTGAGATCCTAAACCTGGCTTAGGATCAGATGCTATGTACCCCTTCAAAACTCAAACCTAAGTCCTGGAGACAGCAAAATTTAAGCATACCTAGGCTAAGTGGTATGGTAATTATATGAATCATCAGAGTCTGTACAAATGCCAATCTCCATTCTCCTAAGCTACAATAGGATAAAGATCCTGAAATTTGAAAATGTTGTCCCAATAAAATATTCAACTGACATTGGAAAAGCAATTGAGTAATTATCAGATATCTATTTTACATTTTATTTTTTCAATATAGGTATTCATTTAAATCCTAAAATATATTTTAATTTGGAATTTCAAAAACTACGTATGAGCTATCTTAACCAACAAAAAATAACAGCAAACAACTGATTCTAATTAACTGGTAATCCCCAAATATTTGGCTTTGGAATGCTTTCTTCTATTTATGATCTTGGGACCCAGTAGGTTTGCTTTTTTATTATCCTCAATGTAACTAAAAACATACAAATTGTGGTATTGTTAATGGAGTAAGTCATAATAATTTACAGTTTCCTCACATGACAAATTCATTATATGTGTGTGTTTATATAGGCTTCCCTGGTGGCTCAAGTGGTAAAGAATCTGCCTGCAATGCAGGAGACCCGGGTTCGATCCCTGGGTCAGGAAGATCCCCTGGAGAAGGAAATGGCAACCCACTCCAATATTCTTGCCTGAAGAATCCCATGTACAGACGAGCCTGGCAGGGTACAGTCCATGGGACTGCAAAAAGTTGGACACGACTGAGCGACATCACTCACTCACTCATTTGCTTATATAGGGTTAAGAGCAATCTGGTAAGGTGAGCACTAATTTTACCCTGTTTCACAAATGAAACAAAAGCAGCAAGAGGTGGGATAATGACTTCTTCAAGGTCTGGAGCTAGTAAGTAACAGAGTCATGATTGGAGTCTGGGTGACAGTCTCTGGAGAGGGTGTTTTCAAAGCAGCGGAAAGTGGTAACACGCCACTGGGAAGATGCTTGGAGGTGGGGGTGGGGGCAGACAAACGAAGGGAGTAGGGTGTGTGCCATGTTGCCAAAGGGAAGGACAGGTGCTAAAGGCAAGAGTGTACAGTTCAGAGATCAGAAGCAGTTCAGAGTGTCTGGGGCAACGGGTGTCTCCATGCAAGAGATGCAAGACAGTGAAGCTTGGATGTCAGAAGAGGATTCTGGGCTTCATTCTCTAAAGAGTGAGAAGTCCTTGAATCTACAAGAGAGAAAGGGGCACATGCAATCAGATTGTCACGTCAAAAGACATCGTCCTGGCTAAAGAGCAGAATACAGATGGGGGAGGAGGGGTTGGAAGACTGGTGGGTAATCAGAGAGAAAGAGAATAAAGACAAAGGTTTAAATGAAAGCGGTACCTTAGAGAACAGAATGAAGTCAAGTTTCCCTGGGTGACGCTAGATCCCCCTACTCTCCAGGGTAAGTGAAGAAGTGTCGGGTCGACATGTTGAAATGTTGTTGATTAGGGAGGAAAAATCACAGAATGTTCCAGGGAAATACAGTAAGCCTCCTACATATGAACCTCCGAGTTGCGAACTTTCAAAGCCGGGACCAACTGTGCATGCGCTTGCACGTCCAGTCGTGTCAGGATGCTGCAGCGTGCCTCCCTCTCCTGCTGCTGACCCTGCATCTCTGCCATCTCCCACCTTCTCTACCCCCCCACCCGCCCCGGTCAGTAACTCTTCTAGCCCATTCACTCGATGCCAGCCCCTGTATCCCAGCTACTGTACTGTAGACTACTGTACTTTTCAAGGTATTGTATTGTAAGATTAAATAATGTTTTCTTTTTGTTTGTTTTTACTATTGGGTGAAAAGTATTATAAACCTATTACAGTACAGTACTATGTAGCCGATTGTGTTAGCTGGGTACCTCGTCTAGCTGTGTTGAACTTCAGAACAAACTGGACTCATGACCCGCTCTCTGAACAGAACTCTTTTGCATGTAGGGGACTCACTGTCCTGCTGAGGGGTATGTATGCTGAATACAGAGGTTTTGTAAACCATGAGAGCAGGAAATGTCACGTGAGGACAACAAACATGGAGGGACATCCTGTCACAGTCAGAATGAGAATGAGGACACAAACATTGAAATATATCCCATATATTAATAGATGGATGATGTGTTATCCAGGGAGTTAGTCGTTACAGGAGGACAGAGAGAGTCCTCCCAGCCTGTTTACTTGGTGGTGAATGTGCTGGAGAACAAATTACTATTTTGTCTCAAAAAAAAAAAAAAAAACCCTGAAAAGTTATTAGTTTTATCATCAGACCTTTATTCAACATAGACAGATCAATGAAATGGAAAGCTCTGGTGAAGTGAGACAAAACATCCTTTCATCCCAGATGGAAACTCCAGTCCCAGATATTGTATAACACTCACCAGACCTTTGCTCACTCCCCACTGGGGGCTAATCAACAAGCGGTATTTGAATGAAACCTTCGGTTGAGTTTTATTACACTCTTGATCACAGCTGCCACCACACAAGTATAAAGCCTTGTGGAGCGTTTGTCACCAGTGTGGGGCTTTTTCATAAATGTCACTGCATCTCCAGGGCTAACTTCTGTGACAAAGACAGATAAAAATCCCCTCCAAGCAACTGAAGAGACTCCAACAGCGAGAAGGAAAAAGAAACTATGCCAAATGTGGTGAAATCACTTAATTAAGTCTTAATCTACCTGAGGAATGACATCCAGAGCGCTAGCTTTTATGAAACAGCTCTCGCTCCTGCTCAAAGATGAAGCAGATTTTCTCACCTGCCAGAAATGACGAACCTGAGGAAGTGCGGCAAGAAATGTTCCCATTTTTAAATTGCCGAGGGTGCTAGACCTGCTTTTCAGAATTCACTCCTCGGGATTGCTTTTTAGCTGAACCGCATCCTCTTGTAAACTTCCTTCACGCTATTCATCTTCAGGAAGCTATCCCCCCTACTTCTGTCTCCTACTGAGATTTGTGAGCCACTCAAGCTAGAGTGTAAACCTAAGAACATCTCTCCAAAATAGACATGACAATTACCAAAGGGGCACCTACATAGAGCTCTTTGCTTTTTGAGTACAGTGTTGTCATGGTGAGACTGTGAGCTACTGGACACCGTGTCTATTCGACGTTATTCACCTTTAGGCTGACTGGACCTGGTACAGAGGCCACGCAGCAGAGACAAAGAGTGTGTGTTGAATAAATAAATTAGCAATGGCAGAGGGAAGGGATGAAACAGAGGAAAGAGTGTTTTCTGATTTGCAAAACTATAGAAATTCCGCATTGGTGAAGAATTGGAGTTGTTTACTACATTCCCCAAAGTCTTCTCGTTGGTAAGAAACTTTACAAACTAGGGATGCTAAAACCAGCTCTATGGGATGTGTGTGTTCTGCTTAAATCCCTCACGATTCTTCAGCTTAAGTCAGACAGAGGAAGACAAATATAATGTGATACCCCTTATATGTGGAATCTGAAAAAGTGATATAAATGAACTTATATACAAAATAGAAACAGACTCTCAGACACAGAAAACAAACATGTGCTTCCCAAAAGGGAAGGGTGGGAGGGAGTGATAAACTGGGAGTTTGGGGTAAACAGACACACACTACTGTACATAGAACAGATAGACAACAAAGACCTGCTGTATACACAGGGAGCCATGTTCAATATCTTGCCTATAATTAAACAAGTAATAACAGCCTGTGATTTAAAAGAATATATAGGTACACATACACGTGTGTGGTCAGTCCCATCAGCCGTGTCTGACTCTCAGTCGCCCCATGGACTGTAGCCCGCCAGGCTCCTCCTTGGGCTTCCCCCAGCAAGAATACTGGAGTGGGTTGCCATGCCCTCCTCCGGGAGACCTTCCTGACCCAGGGATCGGACACGCGCCCCCCTGTGTCTCCTGCATGACAGACAGATTCCTTACCCAGAGACCCCTGGGGGAGCCCATGTACATATATGAATAACTGAACCAGACTGCTGCACCTCTGAAACTAACACAGCATGGCAAAGTAACCATCCTTCAATTTTTAAAAAGGGAAAAAATAATTTAAAAAAGAACTGAATTTAGTCATCAGTCTCTGAGTCCACAGATTCCACGTCAGGTGTGTGTCTTTTCCTCTGGAATTGCTCCAGGGGCCGGCAACACTAGGCCTTCAGGCACCCTGATCTGCACAGCAGTGCCTTTGTTAGATGAAGCTAATCTCCAGGCCACACAGTGCCCACCGCTCCCACTGAGGGAAGCCAAGGATCAGAGATCACCTAGGATCGTGCTTATACCTAAAACTCTGGCTTACTTCACTCACCTAGGGGATCTGCCTGGCCAAATAAAACATTTGAGATTTTATTCCCTGATTCACAGCATATCCCAGCACTGAGGAGGCACCTGGTAAGTCCTATAAACTTCAGATTCTGACACAGCAGGTCTGAGGAGGGGCCTGCACATCTAATGGGTCTCAGGTGAGGCCAACAATGCCAGAGGTTGAGGAGCCAGACCCCAGAAAAGATCTGTGTATGAGTTGATGGAATCGATGTGTTTTTCAAATATTTATCTATTGACAACTGAAATGAGCTATATTCAAAGTTCTTAATTAAGTTACACAGAAGTTGGGTAATTAAATACTTTCCTACCAAGGATATTATTGAGTAAGTGTTCATGGGCCAGACACTTCGCTGGATGTTAGTGAATGAATAGACATTGTTCCTCCTCTTGGAGACTGCAGCGCAACGGGAGAAGCAGATATTAACTATATAATCAGGATTAAGTAGAAACAAACACAAAATAATGTGTTTGAAGGACAAGTTCATCTTGTTATGAGGGTTCATCACAGATAAATTGGATCTGGTCTAGAAGGAAGGAATCTCTTCCCAAGAGGCTGACATCGACATTGTAGATTCCACAGGATAATCCTACTAATAGCATAAGAGGGACAGAGTTCATATGGGGTGACTAGCTAAAAAGAAATTACTCACCACTGGGCTGATGGGAAAATAGGGAGAAATATCAGAATGGATGGACCAAATGAGTGAGAAAATCAGGAACCCAGGCTAGAGAAACACTGTGCAGGCATTTTGCCTGCGTCAGCTCCACTTCAGAAGCCAAATGGAAAATGCTCATTAAATAAATCAAGCCTGTTAAATAGGAATCTGTCTCATTGCCCAGAAAGACTACAAGCTGCTTGAGGACAGGGCTTATAATATGTTAGCACTAGCTGATTGATTTTACTGCTCAAGATTCTATGCTTGGTTGAAGGAACATGGATAGACCTAGAGATGATCATACTAAGCGAAGTAAGCCAGACAGAGAAACAAAAATATCATATCACTTATATGTGAAATCTTAAAAAAAATGATAGAAATGATTTATATACAAAACAGAAATGGATCCACAGACATAGAAAACAAATTTATGGTTACCAAAGGGAAAAGGGAGTGGGGAGGGATAAATTAGCACTATGGGATTAGAAGATACATTTCACTATATATGAAATAGATAAACAACAAGGACTTAAAGTACAGCACAGGAAATTATACTCAATATTTTACAATAATCTATAAGGGAAAAGAATCTGAAAATAATTTATATATATACATATATATACACATATGGCTGAATCATTTTGTTGTACACATGAAACTAACAAACTATTGTATAATAAATCAATTATACTTCCATTTTTAAAAAAAGGAAATTAGACTACATGCATTTAATGGGGAATACATGTAAATCCATGGCTAACTCATTTCAATGTATGACAAAAATCACTGCAATGTTGTAAAGTAATTAGCCTCCAACTAATAAAAATAAATGGAAAAAAATAAAATAAAATAAAAAAATAAAAAAATATGCCTGGGAAAAACTTAAATTTGTCTGGGACAAATCTGAGTTTGTACTTAATGAGAGCAGTTCATGATACAGGCTATGAGGATGCAGCTGTTCATGACAGTCAGAAATGTGCTACTCCTATCCATACTTCTTAAAGATTTCATCAGCATTAGCCTGGGATTTTTTTTTTTTAATTACCAAACAATTTCAGTAGCTTGAATATTTATTTTTAGAATTTAAAGGTATAGCATTGAATATTTCAGGCAATGCCCCAAAGTTTACACATTTGTCTATGCTACTAACTTCCGATGTAAATTGGGGAAAACCACTTTGTCTCTGGACCTCAGTTTTCTCAACTTTAAATTCTGGGTGCTAACTAAATGATTTCTAGTTCCTTCTCTCCTTGTATTATTGTGTTCACTGATAAATGCTGTCTCAGGACAAAAATAGAAAAAGAATTCTTCCTTTTTTGGAATCTCCTGCACTGAGCCACAACTGAGGCAGAAGTTATACCTACAATGATGGTAAAAATGACTTCCCTGTGGAATCCTACCTGGGATCCTTAATATCAGTTCTTAGCTGTGCCACTTGATCCGTGTGTAAAGTTTCATAAACACTATGAAATTTCACAGCATTCTTTCGTGCATTCACTTGAGTATCCTCATGTGAAAGTGAAAGTGTTAGTCGCTCACTCCTGTCTGACTCTTTGCAACCCCATGGACTGTAGCCCACCAGGCTCCTCTGTCCCTGGGATTTTCCAGGCAAGAATACTGGAGTAGATTGCCATTTCCTTCTCCAGGGAATCTTCCCAACCCAACCCAGGGATCCAACCTGGGTCTCCAGCATTGCAGGCAGAGTCTTTACTGTCTTAGCCACCAGGGAAGCCCAAATGCTGAGCTGGAATTCGGTATGTTAATTGTTTCATAAGCCTATAGGAAACTCACCATTAAGTGCTGATCATAGCATCATTATATGGGTATCTAAGGACCAGTAAGTCTAACACCAGTAAGAAAACAGGAATTTTTTGCTTTGATCTTTGTGATAGATCTTTGGAGATATTACTGAAGATTTCACAACTATACTATTTTTTTATTCTTGGCCTTCTCTCTTCAATCCCAGGAGACCCAGACTTGAAATGAGTTAGAATCCCCTTCTCCTCCAAAGACCACCTTCGAAAGGGCAGCAGGTGGTATTTTTTCCATCTGTGCATTCAGCCTACTTTGAAGATAAACACCACATCTCCATGTTTACTCACATTTTTCATCTAAAATTGCTTCTTTCTCAACTGAAAAACTACTCCCCAGAGGGGATTAACCACATTTGCTTTCTTCACTGCACAGCTCCCGGGTTGGAATGGAAATGAAGCAAAATCTACCTTCGAACAATATTTTAGGACTCAAGTTCTGGAACCTGAAATTGGAATTGACAAGGAAGCATATTTGCTGTTTTTTTACCTCCTCTATCCTTTAAGGGGCACAATTGCTTAGTACTACAGGCGAAGCACCCTTGCCCGCTGTTCTCAGTATCCCACACTCTAGCGCAACCATAAACCAAATGTCTCCTTCACAACAGATGATGTTAGTGGAATTTTTCTCCCCCTGTTCTCTCTCTTCTATAGACTAGAAGGGGTATTAGCCATTTTATTCCAATGTGACACACAATTCCTGGCCTGCCTTTGCCCACGCCAGCTATTCCTAAATTGTAACTAGCTATTCCCAAGTCACAAGGAATTTATCCCAGAACCCAGGAGTGTGTCAACAGATGTCAATTGGCATATCATAAAAATTTGGAAGTGGTTTTGACGAGGAAGAACAGGCATGACTGTGATGAGGTCAGTCTGTGCCCCCGTCCCCTCCAGAGGCCCTGACCTGACCCCTCTCTTCTTTCTCCTCACCCGACACTCCCAGCCGCCTCCTTGAGGGAGCTGATGCATGAATGGCTGGGAGGCAGATGAGCTGAGGACGCTAAGTCTACAGGTCAAGCCAAAGGCTACCTCCTGTGTGGTAACTGCCATTCCCACCTCCCTGAGCTTGGACTCTTTCTCCATCTCCACATCTCCCTGTTCAATCTTTCAGCTCACCTTTCAGGAATGATGTCAGCACCTCCTAACACTCATCACATCTGCTCTACGCCTTTGGGCTATCAGCACCCCCATGCTCCCTGCCCCACCAGCAGGCCCTCCCCAGCTCTCTCATCCTGCCAGGCCCTGCAACTTGGTAGCTGGCAGTCATTCCTGATTCCCACAGCCTTGCATCCTTGAGCCTTGTTATAATCTAAGATCTCCCCTCTAGAGATGCTGTCCTCTTTTACTCCCTGCTATGTTCCTGCTAGAACCACAACTTCATACTATGATAGTTCTCTATCTAAATATCAAATCATAAAATAGGCGGAGTATTTACTGGTTGCTAAGAAGCCCATGGAAAAATCTATGTTTAGTTATATTAGCAGGTTTCAGCCACTTCAAAGCCTGAATGAGATCTTTTGAAAGGCAGGGTAAAAATGCTACCAACTTTGTCGAAGATTTTTATCACCTACAATTTGATACAAAGTTAAAATGTCATATAAATACAAAAGTATAAAATATATTCTCAGCCAAACAAGGCCTCAGAATATTTGCCAAATAAAGACTTACCTTGAAACTTTCTTGCATCAAGGACTCAAGTGATAAACACAGAAGGAGGCAGCAAGAAATATAGAAAGGTAAAACACCCTGAATAAGCATATCATTGCCATTAAAAAGTCACAAAAGAACTATGGAAGAAAGAGAAAAATTATAACCACCACATGCCAGAAATAGATATCTAGAATTGAATGGTATCAACATGATGAAAGACAATGGAAGGAGCCAAGTGAACAAATAAAACATGGATATTGACAGGGGGGTATAAAAGCGAAGGTGAGTCTCAAGCCAAGGAAATCATAACAACAAAGTCGAATGGATAAATTCTAAACTAATAAATTAAATTCATGTCTTTTGGACGGAAAACTGGGAAGAAGAGACATAAAATTATAGTGATGAAAAATGTAAAATAATGACAGAATTAATGTCATGTAATGAGATAATTTCAGATACAAAGAGAAGTTTCTCATGTTAAAATAAAAAATCAGGAGGGAGAATATCCACTTAATAACAGACACACACAGAGAAGACATATAAAAGTTGGAAAGGAAGGAGGAAAACATCTACTGTCCAAGACGAGTGAAAATAAAACTAGAAGAACAGCTTATCATCTTTAAAATGGAATTCAAGAAAAAAATTTTTGTAAGGGACAAAAAAAATTATATACTGATTAAAAAAAAAAAAAAAAACCACTGTACAAGAAAATAGATCCATCAGAAACATGCATCCCTAATCCTATAATCCCAAAGTCTTAAAATGTCCCTCCCAATGCTTGACTTGTAATACTTCGGGAGTGAACTTACACATAGCTTGGATATCTCAAAAGTTAAGAAAGTGTTTCATTGTCCAGTGGGATCTAAATAAATACTTTGAAATAATCTGAGGAAAGGTCTAATCCCCTGAGATATCTTTCTTCCACAAAAGAGATTTCTATTTGAATCACAGGATATCTGGACCATGTGAGGGCAAGTGAGCACCATTATTTGATGACTGTTAATCAAGTGTCTAGTTGTACCTCAATCAGTCACACACGGGTAAACTTCAACAAATTTAGCAATCAGAAACAAGTTTATGGCCAAATTTTAGTAAAAGAGAAAAAAAAAAAAAAACAGTGGTCACATTAAGAAACAGGAAGCAATACAGGAAAATTTTGCCCTGAGGTTTCAACGTGAGACTACTTGATTTTATAAATGCCAGATTTCATATATGGCTTTTGTTACATGGAGTAAATAAAAGGATAACAAAGCAAATTAAAGGATGAGACCAACAATTAGGTTGAACAATGTGAAACTGGTAAAGCTAATGTTTTTCTAAGTCAAGAACTGTTTAATAAAACAGTTTCATAGGGATCAATCTCATATATAAGATAGCTGCTTATCTAACTTTTTAATGCTGCTCCTTTTCTTAAATGTCTTTTAAGAAATACATATTTAACTATCTTTTAGACATACATATGTGCATTGCACATATATTGCACAAAATACATATATTTTAAAGACTCAATTTGAAGAGATAAATGCCTCTATCAGGGATTTCATTTTCTTCAGAGCCCACAGCTGCCTCCTTCCACAGACCGCTGCCCTCAGATGAGAAGTGGGTCCAAACACTGAGCTCCTTGACCCTCCACCCACACCGAGGTCCACAGCCAGTGATGACAGATGAGGGGTATCCAAGGGCAGCTCCTTTGCCTCAAGGGTGGATGATCTTGCAATTTATGGTCCAGAGCCCTCTCCCTGTGAACTAGGCTATGGCTAGACTGTCTGAGATCATTCTTTCTCTTCTTCCTGCCCTTCCCAATCATGATATATACTCTCCCTTATAGGATGTTTTTCTGGAGAACCACATCCTCAGCAGATTACAAACTCCAAACGCCTATCTCAGGCTCCACTGCTAAGGAAACTGGTCTAAGACACCAGGCAATGGGGATGGGGCAGGTGGCAGTGAGTGCTGTGAAATGCAGAGGGTTCATTTTTCATTAGTGCCTCCATCTGAACAAGGGGCAAATGAATGCCTACAAAACAGAAGCATGGTTCATCAATTCTAAGGGGCCAGTATATTATTTTACAAGAGTTATGAAATGAATCTTTCTCCAAATATACTTTTCTTTGCTAAAACTTTCATCCAACCTGCCTTCTACTGCACATCTCTTTCGAATCAGCAAATTCTTTTCATGGTGATTTTATTAAAAGTGTTACAATAAAAACCTTCAGCTAGGTATCAGCATATGAGTTTAGGGATATATATATATGAATGGATTGTTCTTCATTTCCTGAAACATGTACAAGTCAATTTCTTGTGACTATATTAAGTACATTTTTAAGTGATAACTGACGATGAGATAACCCAATACACGTCTGGTTTTAAATGCCAACATGTCATTAGGCTTCTATAGTGTTGAGTTGTTCTTTCTGCCCTCTAGTGGAGAACCTAGCAAAATACTGACTATGATTAATACTCTCTTTTTCAGAACCACCAACTACTCATTGGCTTTCTTTGTTTTAATGTTAAAAGTCCAATTAATTTACGTTTAGTCATTTTAAACAGGATATTCTTTATGAACATATTATATGAATTAATCCATTTCAAAGACAGTTTGTCACAGGCCAACAGAGCTCACGTTTTAGTTTCCTGAAAAATCTCAAAACATTAAAAACCAATTTTGAGTTTATAGCACTTTTCCTCCTATTCCACCCACCTCAAAGGTTTTCTCTTCTACAGAATCTTAATAGTTATCCAATTTCCATTAACTCCAAAAGTTGTCAGAGAAATTTTAGAATTGAGCAACACGGTTTATCTTCCTGATGATAGAAAATAAATTACCTTCGTTTATTCACACAGAAGGATTTCTAATTATGTAGAAAGAACACAAACAGACATTATTAATGGGGAGGATAAAAAGAGGTTTTGCTTCCAAAAGTCAAGGTGACTTTTTCTAGTAGCTGTGGCTACCTCAGTGAATTTCTGTCAGTTTTAGGAAAACAGCGGTTCCCTTAGCCTTTAACTTTGGAACTGTGGCTGCCTAAGGCTGGAGCCTGGGATAAAATATGAAAAGTGTACGTGGTCCATGATGAACCCAGCCTCGAGCAATCACTCACGCCAGCCCACGGGTGTGTCACAGGGCCATCTTTAGCCTTCAGCTTCCTCATCCAGAAACGGAAGGAAGTGAGGTGGCCATGTGGTTACTTAGTTCCTGTCCTGACATCCACATCCCACAGTCTAACCCAAAGAGAGCCTGTGATTCCAGAGCAGAGGCATCCAAAAACATGGTAATGCGGCTTCTTTGGCAGATTTTGGAAGGGGGGAGGGAATGGAAGCTCCTTAAGAAAAACTAGTCAAGTACCAGCTGTAAGGCTAATTCTGTGGAATCCTGTACACATTATTTACACTTTCTGAGCCTTGGTTTTTCGTATGTAAAATAAAGGGGATAAAATCTACTTTACAATTGCTTTGAAATTTAAATAAAATGCTGTCTATAAGGAAAGCAGCCTATAGTCTATGTTTTGTAAATATCAGTTCCTTTCACACAGAACTTTGGGGACCCCTCGTCTCACTAGTTCACATGAGCCCCCCCCCTCACAGGAGGCAGAGCCTTCTGGCAGTGTTACCTCTTGCTAACTCCAAACCATAGTTCGGATTCCAGCGGTTTCCTCAACCCTCTGGCCTGCTTTCATTTTCTCGAGTTTTCCCTATTTCTTTTCTTTCCCACCTGAAAACCATCCCCACACTGTTCCCTCTGCTTGGATGTCCAGGTTAGACCCAATTTTCTTTATAAACCTTAGATGAGAAATCATTTCCTCACTAAATATTCCCCGATTCATCAGATGAGATCAGGATCACTATTCTATGAGCTCGTAACTACTCGTCATCTGTGTGGCAGTTGTCACAATGATCATTTATAATGATTTTTTTTTTTTGCTTATTTGTTTAATTTCTGTTTTTCCCAAATAGAAAAGAGGTACCTGACAAAGGCCCTTGCTTCCCAATGCATCAGCAGCACAGACACAGTGATTTGCAAATAAGGGCTACTCAATATATCTTTATGATGTCAACTGCCAGGCTCCAGTGTTCTCAGACTTTGTGTTATAATAAAAAAGTTTCAAGGTCTATGCACTTTATTATTCTTGGGGAATTAGGGTATAAGTTGGACAAGGATCTTGTAACCTTGAACCCAATCACACAACTTAGGGTTCATTTTCTCCTTCTAAAGCTATGCCCAGTTGTAAACTACTTATCTCAAAGGGATGATGCTTTATTCTTGAAATGTACTCATAAAAGACTTTTTACATCTTTAGATCTAAATATTTAGAGCTTACATTGTAAAGCAAGTTTTTATTTCAAAGCCCCCTTAATCTTTGAATCAGTTGGTAAAAGATAGAATTACTTTAATTTTTCCCTTCTCCAGCTGAGTCATAATCTGCTTTAATTTCTGTTGATTGATTTCTGTTAAAATATCAAAAGAAACCTCAGGAAAAAAAATCTCATTTCAGTGGAGCTACTAAAATATTTAACGCATGTTGGAAATATGCCTTTAATATTTTAAGTTATTGAATTTCTGTAGATTCACAGGGTCAGTTCTCTGAGTAGCTATGCAGTGATTATACCAGTTAAGATATTCTCAATCCCATGGTAAAAATATAAATTTTACTAATGGATTAAATTTTAAAATTAAGATACAGGAGGTAAAAGAAACAAATGAGAAAAGTCAACATTTATAGGGTGAAATATCCAAAAGGAAAGAAGGGATAGTCGTATCTCGGAAGAAGGCTAAAGCCTGTGCCCCTGACTCATCCTGTATGTAAAAGTTTCTTTCCTTCCCTCCATCTTCCTACCTCATTCAAACTCCCGTTCCAACCCCCCAATATTCCATAATATGAGAACAAAAGTCAATAGAATCTAATGGCACCAAAGAGTTGACTACTACAATTGGGTTTCTTTTCCCCTCCTATTTCTAATACTGTGTACTTCTTATTCATAATCCATCTTCTAGGTCAATTCTTCACAATTCTATTAATAATAGACATCTCACCCTTGGCTTATTGTAAGTGGAGTGATCCTTTACATAAAGAAGACAAATAATGGATGGAATTGGGCTGAAAACACCTCCATCTTGCTCACTAAAGTCTCACTTTTTCATCACAGACAAGTTATACTTCCTTTTATTCTTAACCTACAATATCAGCAGCAGCTGCTTGGAAAACAGCCTAATAAAAATGGATCAGTAAATACTCTTTTGACATATCATCAGGATAAAATACATTTCAAGTAAAATGCTTCATCTTTCTTAGCAAAAATGTAATTCTAATATAAAGCATTGCTATATTTTAAAATCTCTTTTTATGAAAAAGACACTAATTTCTTCAAAAAATTAAATTATAAAAAACTGCAGGTTGGCAGTTGTGGTATTTTTTTCAAAGAGAAATGACTTTTAATAATTGAAGCAGTGTGCTGGGAAAAAATATTTGTACCTTGGATTCAATAAGTCCAAGAATAGTGGATAAATAAACACTCAATCCAACTGTAAATGTTACAAGCACATGGGGACAATTTTGATTAAGAACTCAACCTTACATTTTACAACCTACTCTAATTAAAAGAAAAATTCTGTGACTTATGTTAGTATATACACTATTTAACAGTTGTGTTTCCTTTAACTTACTAGAGGTTATGAGAAAAAATCAATTATAATCAAACACTTGCAAAAATGTCGGTATAAACAGGTTTTCTTTCTAAAGTTATTTTTCATATTGAAGTTCATTTTCTTGTTGAATCATTACAGAGTTTAAAAAGCAAAAGAGGAAAATGTTGCTATCATAAAAGGAAGCATAAAATGTTCAATGGAGCAGAAACTTTAAGATCACTCAATTCAGTGGAAGTTCTGAGTTTAGAAGTTTCAACTGAGTCCCATTAATCTGTATTTTTCTGAGATCTTCAGCTAATTCCAATACAATCAGCCCAGGTGATCTTTGAGAGTAAAAGTTTTGGAACCAATCCCAATACCATATTTTACAGCTGAGAAAAAAAGAAACCCCCAGGAAAAGAGTGAAGCATGTGGCACAATAGCATCTACATAAATTTAACTATAAATACACAAAATAATAATGCAATTTTGAAAGAAAATATACTAGCAACAATAGTGTAGCTGCCAAGGGGAAGAAGGAAAGCAAAGTGAAAAATTAAAATGAGAGAGAATACACATGTGAATAAATTTGGAAGGATAAAAGTACTGAACAGATTGTAATAAAAGAAGTCAGTTTTAGATGAGAGTAATGTCCTACTAGCTACACTGATGGATTGTTTCTTTACTCCAGTACGAGAATTCTACAGACAATAGGCAGCATGCTGAAAATATATAAAACTGTGTACTTAAGGTAAAATGTGAAAGCTGCATGTATCGGTTGATCATGGTAACAATTCTAAACTAGAGATTCTATTTTTATTGCTATTTTAGAGGTAAGAAACTAAAGCACATGTTTGAATTACTTTTCCAAATATAAGCATAAAGCAATTCGCTTATTCAACAAAATTGTCAGCAACTGATGTCTTTATCATAGAGTCTGAAGACAAACCTTAAGCTGGTTTTCACTCTAAGTATACCCACTGATCTGGAGCAGGCAATGGCACCCCACTCCAGCGCTCTTGCCTGGAAAATCCCATGGACGGAGGAGCCTGGTGGGCTGCAGTCCATGGGGTCGCTAAGAGTCAGACACGACTGAGCGACTTCACTTTCACTTTTCACTTTCATGCACTGGAGAAGGAAATGGCAACCCACTCCAGTGTTCTTGCCTGGAGAATCCCAGGGACGGGGGAGCCTTGTGGGCTGCCGTCTATGGGGTCGCACAGAGTCGGACACGACTGAAGGGACTTAGCAGCAGCAGCAGCATACCCACTGATCAAGTCAAGGTACTTCTGCTAATGAGAAGGCTCAGTAAAAATAACTGAAATGAAATCATTTAAAAAATAGTTATTATTGACTAAGGTGGTTTGTTACATTAATAATACCTGTAAAATATTTACTTTCAAAAAACTTTTAAAACTGAAATTTTTTTTTAATGGAAAACACATCAGTATGCTTTAAAAATAAAAAAGATGAATGTCTATCCCACGGAGAGGTTAATGCTTTCTTGTCTGTGTGGGAAACCTTTAAGTCTAGCAATGGTATCAGCAGCCCAAGGGGTCTGCAACAGGAGTGACAGCAGGAGTGGTCACGACCCTGGGAGACAGGAGTGGGCAGTGAGGTCTTAGTTCTCCGCCCCAGAGCTGAACCTGGGGAGCGTGGGTGAAACCAGGAATCCTAACCACTAGTCCACTGGGGAATAGTGGCTGGAAATATAGCCACTCTGGCTCTTGCCCCTCTTTGAAAATAAGATGTTTCAAGGATACAGAGCTGTAAAAACAGGCACACAGTTTGTTATGAGAGGCACAGCTCAGTCATCTCTGTATGGGAGGACATACGGGCAAGCAACTTATTTATTTAAGACAGAGGCGAGGCAGAAACACACACCCAGAGAAGAGTGTGGGCGTCCTCCTGAATGAGGAGGGGGAAGAAGATAATTGCTTCATCATCTATCTGTCACTTATATCAGGCAGTTCCTCCTGGCCCTCGTTCTCCCCAGCCAATCATCCTGCTTCATTTCCCACAGCTGACCTTGTCCACGGCCCTCCCCGATAAGCATGTGCATCTTTTGGCCGAGATGGATTCCACGGCAGGGGGTCGCTGGGAGATGCACAGTGCCTATTATGGAAGAGCAGCCCCTCTTTTTTTGTGACCCCCAAGGAACTTTTCTGCACATGTGCAGTCAGGGATGTCTCCTTGACCCTAAGAATGACAGATGTGGTCATCTTATCTCTTTATTCAAGCAGAGCTCAGCTCCTGCCATGAACTTTTTCCTTGAAGTATCCAGGGAAAACAAATCTCCAATGTACTCAGTTTGACAAATTCTAGCTGCTCAGCCGTGGAGCCAATCTACCTCCCACCTCAGTCGTGGCTGGGAAGAGTATTCTAGACATGAAGAAAAGAGATAGAAAATGAATAACTCTCTCCTGCTCTGAAGGGAAGGCTACAGTGGAAGTAAGGTATCCAGAGATAAGCACTGGAATATTCAAATTGAAAGTGCTGGAACAAGCCCATGCATAGAAAATACAAAACAGAATTTAATGGCAGAGGAACCTATGGGAGAGCATGTATGTACACAAACCAGCTATACATAGTCCTTATGGACAAAACCAGACCAGAAATAACATGGAAAGTGGTCACAAACAAGGTTCAAAATTTTTTACAAATCTGAAGGTGAAATAAAATGTCTAGATAGTCACACACACAGCCCCTAAATAATCTAATTTTTTTTAATGACAGAAGATACCCTCAGAATGCCTGTGAATTTTCTCCTGGGGCTTCAAAGCTGCCTCTCTGTCTATAAAAATCTTATCCTTCCTTGTGAAATCTCTCAAGCTTTCCCTGTAAATAGAGCCTCCCAGAGTAGGAAATCCCAGCCTTTCTCCTGCCAGCAGATCAGAAAAGCCATCTGATGGTGACGACTTAGTTCTGTCTCCTCCCAGCTCTAATCTTCGCTGGCATGCATTTGCTGGTGTAAACTGACAGAGCAGAGACTCTGAGGAAACAAGGATACGAAAGAACATCCTGTCGACACAGCCTATGGCTGTGCTAAATGAAAGGTCAAAAACATAGCTGGGATAAGAAAAGAGGAAAAAGCGCATGAAGCTGAGAACTCCAGCTGGAATATGAAAGTGGCCTAAAAGAGCTGGAATTCTGGGTTGGTTTAAAAAGACAGGGCTACCTCAGAGCTTGTGAGAGTGGAAGACAGAATAAATGAGGCAGAGGCTGGAAAATAGATGTTTGGGAAAGCAATAAGCTTTCCACAGATGCACATTAGTGGTATATAGGTTTTCTCACCTGAGGGTCAAGAAGGTAGCTGAGACCCCAGGGCAGTGCATCAGTGGGGCCAGAGAAGAGGAGTCTTTTTAAATGAACTGAATTCTCAAAAATACAGGGTGGACAGCGTTAGACCTGAATGCAAAAGGTGTGCTGTGGATGGGTCGTTTTTAGCTTTGCAGATAAATATTTTTAAATGCATTGCAAGATGGAGGAAAAGTTGGCTAAATGACTCTAGATGAGAGACAATTTCAAGACTGACTTGGAGGTCACAACTGAACTTTAGAGAGTAGGCAAAATCACAAATATGCACTCTTGTGGAGTTCCTATGGCAAGGGAGGCATGAACCGAAGAGGAGAGAAGGTGTAGAGGCTCTAAGCCAATGGTTCTGAGATGAGCGGGTTCCAAGTCGGCCTGCTCCTAGCATGTAAGTAACACTGTTTCCAGTGCGTGCTATAGAGGTTCAGGAGTACTGACCTAGAGCAATGAGGTTATGCTGTGCAGAGGAAGAAAGAAGCAGGCAGTAAAGCATTATAGGACTGATGGTCGTGGACTGGCAGGACTGCAGACACCCCATGGATTCCAGCACCCACATTCAGCAGAGGACGATCAGAGGTGGTCCACCTCCACATACCATTCCATTCAAGGCCCTCCGTAAGCTCCCTGAAAACTGGAGGTGACCCTCAAAAAAGGTAGATCCTTAATTGATGTAAATTGTATTAATGTATCCATAAACCTCTAAATTGACTCAGATTTAGCCTCTGCTTAAAACAGAAATAATCTGAAATTTATATTCAAACATCTTGTGCTCCTAGTGAATAAGTTGGGTCATTGTAGTATTTGTTCATCATTAGCACATATTTGTTGCTCTACCTATAATGTGAAAAATACCACATTAAGCATGTCATGCCCTAGATGGACATTAAAACAATCACAACAGATAAATACATGATAACCTTTAATATGCATGAGACACCTTAGCACAGGCAAAGGTTATAAAAACTGAAGGAAAAATGCCACTTTCAGTGCTGATGCAGGGGGAAACTTCACAGAGGAGAAGAGATCATTTGATTAGGTCATGAAACTTGAAAATGATTTTCATAAGTAAGGTGAAAGGCAGGAAGGTATTTTTATATGGAGAGAATGAGTGAGCAAGTTGAATAGCAAGAAATTCCCAAGGCGCACCTGGAGGAAAGTAGCGGATTAGCTTAAGCAAAGTGGAATACTAATAAAGAGCAGTAAGAGATAAAAACATGACAGACATAAGAAGAATCCATCCAACGTGGTGAATGACTAGCTATGACAACAAAGCAGAAAAAGCACAATTTGTGAACCAAGTTTCAAGTCTGTGGGCTGAGCATTGTGGTATCAATGACAGAAGTAGGGAAGCTAGAACAGAACTGGTTTGAAGTGACACGAGATGATGAGTTTGAGGTGACAACATGACATCCTAGGGGAAATCACAAGTAAGCAGCTGAAGGTATAAATCTGGATCTCAAAGGAAAAACAGAATTGGAAATGTGGATTTGAGGACTATCAGTACAACTAAGATCATCCCAGAAGCCTGTGAGTGGGTGAGTGTCAAGTGAGGCAGTTAGAGACAAGAGGGGAAGAAGAAATGTCCACCAAGAAGATAAAGGAACAGTAAGGGAGTTGAAATGCACATATTATCCCAAGAGCAGAGTGAGGTCGGAGGTTTAAGAGTGAATAATCAACAGTGTCAATTGCGACAAGGGATAGAAGAGAAGATTTGGTTAAATTCAGCTGAGTCTGCTGACAAGCAGTTTACCCTTGTGAGAGAAATCGCAGCAGAATGATAAAGGTGAAAGACAAAATGCTTTCAAGAACAAATTTAAGAGTGAATTCATAGAGGGGGATGAAAATAACGGCTACTGACCCCTTTGAGAGAAAGAATGTCTTGAAATTACTAGGTTTGCAACATTGTGAAAGAAAAGGATGGAAAAGGATTCCTTTTAGTTTGTGTTTTGAAGTTTCTGCACTCAAAAAAGAGTCCATTGGAAAAAGAACAAATGGAAATGTAAGAAAGTAATGGGACTGACAATTCAGGAAGAGCCGAGTCATTGGAAAAGACCCTGATGCTGGGAAAGATTGAAGGCAAAAGGAGAAGAGGGCAGCAGGGGATGAGATGGTTAGATAAGATCACTGATTCAATGGACATGAATCTAAGCAAACTCTAGGAGATGGGGAAGGACAGGGAAGCCTGGCATGCCACGGTCTGCAGATCACAGAGAGTCAGACATGACTTAGCAACTGAACAACAATTAGTAACAAGATCTAACTCTCACATGATCCTCATGTCCCAAGCACTACTCTAAATCCTTTACACACATTGGCCCATCTTATCATATTCTAAAAAGGTAGGTACTATTATTATCCCCACTTTATAGATGAATAAATGAAGATATTTGGAGGCTATATAAAGTATCCAATATCACCATCTGGAAAGAATGGTGTCAAGAAATGAACTCAGACGGACTGATTAAAGATATTGCACGCTCATCTACTGGGCTATGTTAGTTACAAGGGTTAAAGAAGGCAGTAAGAGTAATGACTCCCTTCATGAGGTGGAGGAAAGAGAGGGTATACTGGCATAACCAAGGTAAAAGGGAAAGTGCCTGAACATCATCATATGTGATAGGATATCATATAAGGTTCATCATATGAACTTATGAAAGGAGGAGAAGAGATCAGGGATTAGTGTAAAGATTTAGGGCAAAAGGAGCACACACTACAGATGCAACAGAAGAATGAAACCTGCCAAACATTTTTCTGTAGCTCCGGTTGATAAAGAAGCCCCAAAGATAGCTATGTAAGGTCAAGTTCAGTGTGGATCTCTGGGGGAATGGTGGGAAGGGTGGGAGGTTTGAGTTTGGAGATAAGCCTAGCAGGTAAGGCTGAAAGTGAAGCCTGGGAAGGATGTTAGGATACTGAAGAGAAGTTAAGTTAAACGACTATGTTTTACAATTCCAGACAAGTTATTTCATTTAGTACACTGTTGGTCATTACAAGTTTAGTAAACACAAAGGTCAAGTTGAATAATCCATACATTTTAATAAGAGCAATTAAAATATCAGACTAAGCAATTGAATATTCCATCAAGAAATGCTAACATTATTATTATTATCAGATGTGAATATTTCTTTATTCAGTATCAATAAATCTCAGACATTGAAAGACAAAATCTATTGTGAGATTTTTATAAAATGAAAATAGTTGTCCAGCCTCAAATGGCTGTGATATATTTTTCTTCACAGGCAGACCAAGAAAAGGCTAAAACATGGATGAAATACTGACTTTATCTTTGCTGAATGTCTCCAGAAAACACTACCAAAATGTCAAAGGAAGAACTATTTGGAGAAATTTGATATTTATAAAATACAATTATAATCCTATCATGCTCATCAATGACATTATATAAGAAAATGGTATGTTATTATCAAAATATTAACTCTAATAGCTAAATGAATTTCATAGATGTTGGCTAGTATTAAAATAGCGAGAATTTAAAGCAATATAAAATCATTTAAAAATATTATACTATCCATGAAATACTTTTTCTATACCAAGAGTTAGAAGCAACCAAAAGGCATACAAATGCCATCCTGAACTTAACACTAAAACACTTTGTTTGCAGAAAATGATTACTTTTTAAAAATGTTACTTTTCCATAAATTTTTAAAGTTGATATGTTGTATTTTCATTTTGTGTTTAGTTCAATAAATTTTCTTTATCTTTCTCTTATTTTTTTAGCCACGTGGCATGCAGGATCTTAGTTACCCAACCAGGGATTGAACTCACTCTCCCTGCAGAGGAAGCTCAGATCCTCAACCACAGGACTGCCAGGGGAGTCCCAGAAATGAATACTTTAAAAATTTAATTCAGGATTGACCATTCAATCATGATAAATGTTATTAAATATAAAAAGCAAATTTTTCCTCATAATTGTGCTCACTTTTTGGATGATTTTTTGGTGTTTGGATTGATGAACAGTTGTTTTTTTTTTAATGTTTAGGGGTTCAAGAAATATTAGTCAACTGCATACACTCTGGAACATATGGTTTTGATTGATTTCCAAGTATAGAGATATATTTTATTAAATATAGAGAATTTGCAAAACAAATGCTTTATGATAAGATTTTGAATTTAAAAATTATTTAACTGATGACTGATTTTGACTAGTCAATTCTTTTAGAAAAGTTTCAAAATCTGAGAGCCTATACTAGCCAGGATGTTCTTATGGTGATGCTCAGAAGAGCAAAGGATGCTTATACATAAGCCTTTTGTGCTACTGACTGCTTGCTTCTAATAGAATATTCATGATTACATTCCAAAGCCAACTATAAAATTTTTGCTTTGTTAAAAATATATTTTAGGTACTGAACACCTCATTATTTGTTACATGTCTCACCACCATACATTATGAGGCAAATAGATTCATTTTAAAATAAAATATCAACATTGTGTTACAGATATCTATAGAAATTGTAAGTATTCCATTGCACACTGACTGCAATAATAAATGCTTCCTCATCAAGGCATTGTCATTTTGAGACGTTTTTAAGAACTTTGAACTGAGACTAGAAGATAAATTAATAATGGGCTCTTGTAAGGCTTTGAAACACGTCTTGGGATTTCCACTTTGGGATTACAGCATTAAACAATAAGCAATGCAAATCAGGAAACGACTCTGAAAGGAAACAAATATTTCATACTTTCCCAAGGTCAATTATTATCTTTTTGTAAAGACATGTGCCTTCCCACAAATATTTAATATTCTTAATATACTTCAATATTTGTAATATATGTTTCCTCCACATTTAAAAGTTAAACATGAAGAAGTTCAGAGCATGGGGCATTCTCACCTTATTATATGCGTTGTGACTAAACAAGGTGTGAGAATTCTCCTGTTCATCACTCAGGGAGAAGGACAAGTGACTGAAGGGTCCAGGGGTAAGACAGTCAGCATGCGGGAGGGTCTGTGGTCGCAGTAGGGACTGAGCAGGAGGATGGAGTCTAGTCTGATATAAAGGATGGAGAGAAACAGGCTTGGGAGGGACAGGCACATCCTGGGAAGAAGAAAGGCATAAAGAGGATGTTAGTGGGCAAAAGTCATGCTTACTGGAAACTGAGTCTATGTACTACTGATGCTGGGCTTCCCTGGTGGCTCAGATGGTGAAGAATCTGCCTGAAATGCAGGATCCCTGGGTTGGGAAGATCAACTGGAGAAGGGAATGGCTACCTATTCCAGTATTTTTGCCTGGGAAATCCCTTGGACAGAGGAGCCTGGCCAGCTACAGTCCATGGGGTCACAAAGAGTCAGACAAGACTGAGTGACTAACACACATACACACTGTGGACATTGCATCAGAATATGTTACGAGCAGGAAGTAAATCCCTCCTTACACTTTTGATCCCCACAAGATTCCTGCTTTTACAGTGCATTGTCTGTCTCTTCCAGTAACTTCTGTAGGTTGCCCACCTCTAGCCTCTCCTGCAGAACTGAACTGGTATCTGCAGTGACTCCTCATGGGACCACATTTGTTTAAGGACAGAACTCATCCCAAAGGCAGGAAGATGGGACTAAAGTCTCTAATGAAGAGGTAAGAGTGGAAATTAACTTAAAAGTACTTGTGATTTGGTCTGGAAAAAACTGGGGGGAGAAAATGGGAGGGCATCATAGAGTATATCAACTCATGATATAAGCCATAGTGCCATGAGTTTCTGGGTTGGGCTGAGTATGGGGAAGAAATCAGAGAGAGGTGAGTCTAGAAAGAATGAACGAAGATGTTCATTCCAGGAAGTGTGTTATTTTGGGGAGAAACTGGAGATCAAACAGAGGGGCTCAACTGTAGAGGAGAGAAGCAATGAGGTTGTAAACAGAGAGGGTCTTTCCACCCCTGGAAAGGGATGCCTGTGGAAGTCTCAAAGAAAGTAAGAACTAGTAGGTGAGACCTTTCAATTATGTGAAAGGAGCAAGAAAACCACCATGGGGGGAAGCCTCAAACTGACAAAGAAAACTCAAAAGAAGGACCTATATACATTTTTATCATAAAAGAAAAGGGTTACTATTTTGCAGATCTTTTTTAAGCACCTCTTATATTCCTGAAATTTTTACTGTAAGATAATAAATTGACAGTGATTATCCTACAATAAAATCCCTTAGGGCATAAACCTTATAAAATGAAATCTGTTTTATTCACTTTTGTAACCTCAGCATCAAGCATAATGCCTAATGGAACAGATGTTCAATGCAGTAATGACTAAATTTTCAAAAGAATATGATATATTCCAAGAGGTCAAGAATGCATTCAATTATTTCATTATTTTTCTGTTCCATTAGCAATAATGAATGTATTTGGCTATGTGAAATGGAAATTTAGTACAAAATAATGCACATTACTCAAAATGACATTCAGCTAAACAGGAAAATTTAGCTTTTAAAACTATGCAATTAATATTATTTTCTGTTAGCCAAAGTGATTTTGTCAAAATAATGATTGATTAAGTCACTAATTGGTTTTCTAAAATTTATGCTGAATCTGTTTGCTCTATCAGAAGATGCCTCCTGCAATGGGATCAAACTTACTTTGAAAACTTACTTCAAAATATACTTTAAGAATATTTAAGCAAGTTAATCACCCTGATACCAAAACCAGACAAAGACAACACAAAAAAGGAAAACTACAGGACAATATCACTGATGAACATAGAGGCAAAATTCTCAACAAAATTTTAGCAAACAGAATTCTTCAACACACCAAAAAGCTCATACAGCATAATCAAGTTGGGTTTATTCCAGGGATGCAAGGATTCTTCAATATATGCAAATTAATCCATGTGATACATCATATTAACAAATTGAAAGATAAAAACCATATGATCATCTCAATTCATGCAGAAAAAGCCTTTGACAAAATTCAGCACCTATTTATGATTAAAACTCTTCAAAAAATGAGCATGGAAGGAACCTACCTCAACATAGTAAAGGCCATATACAATAAGCCTACAGCAAACATTATTCTCAATGGTGGAAAACTGAAAGTATTCACCCTAAAATCAGGAACAAGACAAGGGTGTCCACTTTCCCCACTATTATTCAACATAGTTCTGGAAGTCCTAGCTACAGCAATCAGAGAAGAAAAAGAAATAAAAGGAATCCAGATTAGAAAAGAAGAAGTAAAGCTCTCACTGTTTGAAGATGACATGATACTGTACATAGAAAACCCTAAAGATAGTATCAGAAAATTACTAGAGCTGATCAGTGAGTTTAGCAAGGTTGCAGGATACAAAATCAATACATAGAAATCACTTGTATTTCTATATACTAACAGTGAAAAATCAGAAAGAGATATTACAGAATCAATCCCATTCACCATTGCAATAAAAAGAATTAAATATCTAGGAATAAACTTACCTAAGGAGACAAAAGAACTGTACACAGAAAATTATAAGACACTAATGAAAGAAACCAAAGACAACATAAACAGATGGAGAGATACTCCATGTTCCTGGATAGGAAGAATCAATATTATGAAAATGACTATACTACCAAATGCAATCTACAGATTTAATGCAATCCCTATCAAATTACCAATGGCATTTTTCACAGAAGTAGAAAAACAAAAAAATCTCACAATTCATATGGAAACACAAAAGACCCCGAATAGTCAAAGCAGCCTTGAGAGAGAAGAAGGGAGCTGGAGGAATCAACCTTCCTGACTTCAGGTTACACTACAGAGCTACAGTCATCAAGACAGTATGGTACTGGCACAAAAACAGATATATAGACCAATGGAACAAGATAGAAAGCCCAGAAATAAACCCATGCACCTATGGGTACTTTATTTTTGACAAAGGAGGCAAGAATATAAAATAGGGCAAAGACAGCCGCTTCAATAAAAGGTGCTGGGAAAACACGTAAAAGAATGAAATGAGAACACTTCTTAACACCACACACAAAGATAAACTCAAAATGGATTAATGACCTAAATGTAAGACCAGAAACTAGAAAACTCTTAGAGGAAAACATAGGCAGAACACTCGATGACATAAATCAAAGCAAGCTCCTCTATGACCCACCTCCTAGAGTAATGGAAATAAAAACAAAAGTAAACAAGTGGGACCTGATTAAACTTAAAAGCTTTTGCACAGCAAAGGAAACTATAAGCAAGGTAAAAAGACAACCCTCAGAGTGGGGGAAAATAATAGCAAATGAAACAACTGACAAAGGATTAATTTCCAAAATATACAAGCAGTTCATACAACTAAATACCAGAAAAACAAACAACCCAGTCAAAATGTGGTAAAAAGACCTAAACAGACACTTCTCCAAAGAAGACATACAGATGGCTAATAAACACAAAAAATGCTCAACACTGCTCATTATTGGAGAAATGCAAATCAAATCTACAATATATCACCTCACACCAGTCAGAATGGCTTATTAGTTTCTGTTTTTTTACCTCATGTTTATTTTAAATATAAAGCAAATACAAATATACATTTCACTTCACATATACAGACTATAAGATACAGTTATTAAAAAGAAACAATCTATACACAATGTTCTGAATCTTTTTTTTTTTTTTTTTTCCATTTGACAACACTTCGGGGACATTTCAGTACATGAAAGTTATGGATTCCCTAGGAGCCACATTACTGAGTTATCTCACTGGTTATAACCATCATCCAGTGCTTCTCTTGGAAGTCCCAGGTATATAACCTAAAATGCCAAATCAACTAGGACTATCATACATTTAGATCTTCTTTGCCAGTTTGTACAATTTTCAGGATTTTCTTTTGTTTAATCCCATTGGCTAATGCCTCTAACATTATTATTGTTAAATAATAGTCATATTAATGTGCAATTTTAATGGGAGTCTCATAGTATTTGCCCACTAAAGATGGCTTTTAGATTAAAATGTATTCTAATTATGTTTTATTTCTCAATCAACTGCTTCATTACTTTATCAACTAATTACATTCCTTAATTGATGTGAAAAGTGGTTAATATGAAAATTGAGTAGTAAGCACAAAGAATAATTGTGTAAGAAAAAGTCAGCATTGTTGTTGATGGTTGACAGCCTAGGAAAAGAGAAACTGCATAGGCTCTGGTTTATAGTCTGGGTTCAGCTTTTTTTCCTTGAAAGCTTTTTTAAATTAATTTATTTTATTGAAGTAGAGTTATAAATTTTCTTCCAAGGACTATTTTAACTATGTCTGATAAGTTATAATAGATGATTGTCTCATTATCTTTTTTTCAGGTAGAAATTTTATATTTAATTTCTTCTTTAATCAAATAATTTGTTGAAAAGTAAATTTTACAATATATAGCTGACAGGAATTTTGTGTTTTCTAAATCTGCTATTAATTAAAAAAATTTTTGTGATCAGAGAAATTTCTCTATCATTTTTTTCTTGGAAATTAATATTTTTATTGAGGTATATTTTATTAACAATGTTATACAAATTTTAGGTGTACAACATGATGATTCACAATTTTTGAAGATTATTCTCCGTTTACAGTTACTATATAACATTGGCTATATTTTGTTGCAGGATACAGTTGAACTACATATATATTAATTCAATTTACTTAAGAGAATCTATCTTTACCTAGTTTCCTATATAATCTATCATAACCTGAAAAGTGATATCTTTATCACCAATATATTTTCACTTTTTCTCCCCTTATGTCTGGCCTTTGCTTTATGAGTGTTGATGTTACATTTATGTTAAATGCCCTAATGTGAAATTTACCTTTTGGCATATAAAGGGGTCTGATTTGTCTTATATAAGGAAATTCTATTTAAGAGCCTCTTGATGAAAGTGGAAGAGGAGAGTGAAAAAGCTGGCTCAAAACTCAACATTCAAAAAACTAAGAACATGGCAGCTGGTCCCATTCAGTTCAGTTCAGTTCAGTCGCTCAGTCATGTCCGACTCTCTGTGACCCCATGAACCACAGCACTCCCGGCCTCCCTGTCCATCACCACCTCCTGGAGTTTACTCAAACTCATGCCCATCGAGTTGGTGATGCCATCCAGCCATCTCATCCTCTGTCATCCCCTTCTCCTCCTGCCCCCAATCTCTCCCAGCATCAGGGTCTTTTCCAACAAGTCAACTCTTCGCATGAGGTGGCCAAAGTACTGGAGTTTCAGCTACAGCATCAGTCCTTCCAATGAACACCCAGGACTGATCGCCTTTAGGATGGACTGGTTGGATCTCCTTGCAGTTCAAGGGACTCTCAAGAGTCTTCTCCAACACCATAGTTCAAAAGCATCAATTTTTCGGCACTCAGCTTTCTTCACAGTCCAAGTCTCACATCCATACATGACCACTGGAGAAACCATAGCCTTGACCAGACGGACCTTTGCTGGCAAAGTAATGTCTGCTTTTTAATATGCTGTCTAGGTTGGTCATAACTTTCCTTCCAAGGAGTAAGCGTCTTTTAATTTCATGGCTGCAGTCACCATCTGCAGTGATTTTGGAGCCCATGAAAATGAAGTCTGACACTGTTTCCACTGTCTCCCCATCTATTCCCCATGAGGTGATGGGATCAGATGCCATGATCTTAGTTTTCTGAATGTTAAGCTTTAAGCCAACTTTTTCACTCTCCTCTTTCACTTTTATCAAGAGGCCTTGTAGTTCATCTTCACTTTCTGCCATAAGGGTGGTGTCATCTGCATATCTGAGGTTACTGATATTTCTCCCGGCTGGAAACAGTGACAGACTTTATTTTCTTGGGCTCCAGAATCACTGTAGATGGTGACTATAGCCATGAAATTAAAAGAGTCTTACTCCTTGGAATAAAAGCCATGACAAGCCTAGACAGCATATTAAAAAGCAGAGACATTACTTTACTGACAAAGGTCAGTATAGTCAAAGATATGGTTTTTCCAGTAGTCATGTATGGATGTGAGAGTTGGACCATAAAGAGAGCTGAGCACTGAAGAATTGATGCTTTTGAACTGGTTGTTGGAGAAGATTCTTGAGAATCCCTTGGACTGCAAGGAGATCAAACCAGTTAATCCTAAAGGAAATAAGTCCTGAATATTCATTGGAAGGACTGTGCTGAAGTTGAAGCTCCAATACTTTGGCAACCTGATGCGAAGAGGTGACTCATTGGAAAAGAACCTGATGCTGGGAAAGATTGAAGGTGGGAGGAGAAGGGGAAGACAGAGGATGAGATGGTTGGATGTCATAACTGACTCAATGGACATGAGTTTGAGTAAGCTCCAGGAGTTGGTGATGGACAGGGAGGCCTGGCATGCTGCAGTCCATGGGGTCAAAAAGAGTTGAACACAACAGAGCAATGAACTGAACTGAAGACAATTTTGGCCAGGAGTCAACCTTCCCAATATGAAGATTATAATCTCTCTACTTTTGGCTTGTAGCATCTATAACAAAACTTTGTCATCCTCAAATCTTCTCATTCACTGGGTTTTACAGTCCCAGATTTTGTTTGTTATCCAATATGGCAGGCTTTTCTTTTCCCTTTATAAAAATTTTGTTTATCTCCACAGTAAATGAATCTTTCCTGGACTGTAAGTTTTTGCAAGAGGTTCATATGAGGAAAGAAAAGTTACCTGGGATTGTCTTTGTGCTCCAAAGATGCAGGCTTTGGGGTGTGAGTCTGTATAGCCTTTATTTTTCCTTAAATAATGAAGACTGTCATCTGTACAGTATTTTACATGGCAACTTACCTGTGTCCAGGCTGCCACAGAGAGAGCCTCCTACAAATATGACTTACTCTGTGATTCACTGTATAGCCTCACCTCTCCTACATCCCAGAACAGAATCAAGTCAGGGATCTTTTTGTCACCAACATGTGCACCCATGCAAAGAAAGTGGTTGGGGTCTGCATAGTAAGGTGCATCCACACATTCAACCAGGGTGTTTACTGATTGTAACCTGACTCCATTTCCTGCCAAATTCATGTCTGCTCACACCTGGCACTGATCTCAGCTCCTTCAGTTGTCACCTCACTGTTTCTTGTTTGTTTCTCCTCCTTTTTGCTTCCAGATGACATCAGGGTGATAAAATGTGACTCGTGGATAACTTGATAGTTGTCATAGTCAAGAACCTCATTTACAGTTTTGAAAAACACTCATAATGCATCATGAACTTTTTAAAACAGTTTACCATAAGAAGATAACTTGAACAACTCTGGATGAGCCAAAATATTTTCTTGGTTCTTCTCTGTCTCATTATTGTAAGTTATGTAAATATCTTTTATATCCATGTCCCTATATTCCTATTCCTATATATAGGAGTCTTTACATATAAAATCATAAGCATATATGTAATATATATAGTCTGTATGTGTGTTTACATCTTCCTTTTCATCATAGCTTATCTATGAATATTTATATAATTCGCAACTTCAAAACACAGTCCATTTTATATATATATATACTACATTGCTGATTATACCTTCACAGCTTTCTCAAAGAACAATGATTTCATTAAAAGCGCTCATTTTAAAAAATAAAATATATTCTGACTTAATTTTCCTTTAAGTATTTCATACTTAGAACACAAATGCTATAATGAGAATATTTTTACATTTATACTTTGATCCAGCTGCATAATAAAACTCCAATATAATGTAATTTGCTCATTACTTTTTCAAACATTCAGAGGTGTTTTCTATGCATGTTCTAAAGGCATATGATACAAAGGAGTAAATTTCAGTTCATCATTCTTTTGTTTTCTATGTATCACATTACAATGTTTACTGCCATAGGAAAAAATACATGTATCCCCAATGAAATTGGATTTTTAATTTCTTCGTTTATTAGGGTTCCTCAGAAAAGATTCCGTCATTTAGTTAAGGAAAACTTTAATACTTAGTGCCCCTTGCCTTTAAACAAGCAAGCTCCGCAGTTGGAGATGGACAGGGAAGCCTGGCATTCTGCAGTCCTTGGGGTCGCAAAGAGTCGGACACAACTGAGCGACTGAACTGAACTGAACTGCCTTTATATGTTCCCGAAAATTGCACAGCATCTCCAAGTCCTAGATGCCTACTTTGTAAATGCCTTACTAATTATGATGCCATAATAATTATTTAAAATTCAAAGCAAACAATATAAGCTGAGAGCTAGGTATGCTAATAATTAAATAGATGCAAGACAAAAACAAACTCACAGACATAGAGGCCAGACTTGTGGTTTCCAAGGGAGAGGGGATGCAGCAGGGATGGACTGAGAGTTTGGGATTAGCAGACACAAATTATTATATATATTGAATCAATAAACAACAAGGTCCTACTGTTTACAGATCAGGGAACTATATTCAACATCCTATGAATGGAAAAGAACATGAAAAAGAATTTAGTGTATAACAGAATCACTTTGCAGTATACCAGAAATTAATGCAACATTGCAAATCAACTATACTCCAATAAAACTTTAAAATATAATGAAAGCAGACATACAGTCTTACCTCAAATATCAACATGTATTAGGGAATCTAGAAAAATGGTATTGATGCATCTATTTGCAGGGCAGGAATAGAGACGCAGACGTAGAGAACAGACTTGGGGACACAGTGAGGGAGGGGAAGGCTGGGACAAACTGAGAAGGCAGCACTGACATATATACACAGCTGTGTGTGACACGGACGCTGGTGGGGAGCTGCCGCATCACACAGTGACCCCAGCCTGATGCTCGGTGGCGTCCTAGAGGGGTGGGATTGGGGGTGGGTGCAGGAAGGCTCAGGAGGAGGGACTACATGTACACTGATGGCTGATTCGTGCTGTTGTGCAGCAGAAACCAACACAACACTGTAAAGCAATTATCTTCCAATTAAAAATAAAAAGCAAAAAATTAATAACTGCACATTTGGCCTCAGTTCAGTTCAGTCACTCAGTCATGTCTGACTCTTTGTGACCCCATGAATCGCAGCGCACCAGGCCTCCCTGTCCATCACCAACTCCCAGAGTCCACCCAGACCCATGTCCAATGAGTCGGTGATGCCATCCAACTATCTCATCCTCTGTCATCCCCTTCTCCTCCTGCCTTCAATCTTCCCCAACATCAGGGTCTTTTCTAATGAGTCAGCTCTTCACATTAGGTGGCCAAAGTATTGGAGTTTCAGCTTCAACATCAGTCCCTCCAATGAACACCCAGGACTGATCTCCTTTAGGGTGGACTGGTTGGATCTCCTTGCACACAAGAACTGTACGAAAAAGATCTTCACGACCCAGATAATCACGACCGTGTGATCACTCACCTAGAGCCAGACATCCTGGAATGTGAAGTCAAGTGGGCCTTAGGAAGCATCACTATGAACAAAGCTAGTGAAGGTTGTGGAATTCCAGTTGAGCTACTTCAAATTTGGCCTACTTCTTGTAAAATTCCAGTATTTTATCAGCGTTTATAACTTATAGTTATGGCTAATAACAGGTTTATCCTAGACCTAGCTGTTATACGACCCCTGGTCACTTCTTATTGTTTCTTATTCATTTTCTATATGAATAGTGGCATATTCAATCTAGATTATTTTGCAGAAGTTATTAAAATAAAGTTATTTGCTTACTGTAAGAAGATTATTTATTTAAAAATAGTTGAAATGATAAATCTTGCATCCAGTTGGGCACACAAACCAGTTAAAAACCAGCTGAGGACTTTCTGTCCACTGCAGAAAGGTGGAGAGCCCCTGACCCTTGCCTGGGAAATCTCACTTACTATATACGTGAGTTGCTAGTGTCCAAATTCAGTCCTACAAAAGAGACTAATGTAAAACCACACACATCAACAAAGCTTAAACTCTTTCTTACTCTTAGAGAACGAACTTATGGTTGCCCGGGCGGAA
The DNA here is from genome assembly GCF_023699985.2 of Odocoileus virginianus. Classification (NCBI taxonomy): domain Eukaryota; kingdom Metazoa; phylum Chordata; class Mammalia; order Artiodactyla; family Cervidae; genus Odocoileus; species Odocoileus virginianus. The sequence goes on along the minus strand of NC_069700.1, from coordinate 37,087,234 downwards.
AGAATGGTGGGGAGAGATAGTTGGGAAGTTTGGTATCGACATGTACACACTGCCATATTTAAAATGAATAACCAGCAAGGTCCTACTCTACAGCACAGAGAACTCTGCCCAATGTTAAGTGGCAGCCTGGATGGGAGGAGGGTTTGGGGGAAAATGGATACAAGTATATCCACCTGAAACTATCACAACACTGTTAATCAGCTGTACTTCAATACAAAAAAAAAATGCTAAAAAAATCTTTCTTACTGTTTTCAGTGTGGAGCCAACTTTTACTGTAAATGCCTAGATACTGTATTTTGTAGGCTTTGCAAACTTTGTATTCTGTCACAATTACTCCTGCTATGATATCATGAAAGCAGCTTCAGGTAATACATAAATGAATAGATGTGGCCGTGTGCCACTGAAACTATACAGAATTAGTAGTGGATCAGATCTGACACATAGGCCACAGCTCCTAAACCTAAAGGTTTTTAAAAAACAGGCATTAATAAAATATTTATTATGTCTGGCCTGCACCCTACCTCCCTTCCAGTGAATTATCTTGATGTTGGTACCTTTTTCTTTGGAGATCACTATTCTAGATGATTCCTAACAATGAACATCACATTCTACTCTGATTTAGCATTAAATAGATGAATCTTATAAGGTTCTAGTATTTGAGGGAAGAACAAGAATCATAAAATTCTCTTGTATATGTTTCTATCAGCAAGATATGTAAACAGAGTTATTTCCCATAAAATCCATACAGAATTTTCACTTGAGAATTTTCTTTTTCAACATAAAAATACATAGAACAACTTTTTCAAAATAAGCTTTATTTAAGAGGTTGGTTTTTAAAAAGGAATTATGTTACGATATCCTGCAAAACTCCAAGACAAGAAGTTATGAAGCAAATAATATCTTTGCTCATTAGAGAAAAATTACCAAATAGGAAGTGAGTAAATTCATTTAGCTGCGTTTGTTAAAAAAAACTAGAGCCTGCAGAATTAGATATTTACAGAGGCATCTGAAAAATAATGCTTTGGCAATACCTGATACATTCATCACTCTAGAAAAAGCCCACTTTCTATTTAGCCATCAAGTCAAATTGTTCAACTGCAAAAGTTGTTTCCATTTGTTTAACGCCAAAGGGCATTGCAAGGCATATGGACTCTTCTCATTAATGCTGGCACATCTGAGGCTCTTTTGCTCCATTCTGGTTTTCAAAAGTTACTTCCTTCCCTGTTGTTCAGTGATGAAGGGTGAAAATCCACTTCCCCTTGCTTCTGCTTCCCCAGAGCACCCCCACATAGTTATCTGTGCCCGTGGGAACTCAGAGCACCGCTGGCAGAAATTACAGAGCCTTTAACTCCATCTTCTTTTTCTTCTCCCCACCTCTTTGGGAAAACAACACTTGTTTTTAAATGCAGCACTTACTTTCAGCTTTCCCTTCCTGCCTGAAGCTTAGAACAATTTAAAATCAGAACCGACAGCATTTCTCCTAGTTTTAATTTCAAACAGCAGTGTTCATAAAGGCAAGGACAATTACAATGTGTTTCTTAAAGAGTGCCTCCTTCAGCCAAAGATGTATCAACATTTTAAAGATATGATCACAGAAACTCCAAATTACTAAGAGATTCAAATCATCAATAGTTCACTAAGATCAAACCAAAATAAATTAGGTTTCTTAATTTTGAACATATGGCATAACTTCTTGCTTATCAACTGCAATTTTGAAGCATCCATATGAGTTTTAAAAGCAGACATGCTTAAAGCAACACATCTATTTCAGGTCCTGATTTGAACCAAAAAATTTAAAGTTGTGAAATACGAAAAAGGTAGCATATGCTTAGCTATCTCAAATTCTCTATTTTAAAAAGAAGCTTTTAAAGGACTAAAACATAATTTTGAAGATAGAATTTGTATTATTTAGTGCTGAAAGTTTATAGATAGCTGAAAGCAAGTTTCACAGGGCAGATAACATAGATAAGTGAAAGTGTTGGTCGCTTAGTCGTGTCCAACTCTTCGTGACTCCATGGAGTGTATCCCACCAGGCTCCTGTGTCCAGGGAATTCTCCAGGCAAGAATACTGGAGTGCGTTTTCATGCCCTTCTTCAGGAGATCTTCCCAATCCAGGGACTAAACCTGGGTCTCCCACATTGCAGCCAAGTTCCCTAGTGGGAAGCCCTGGAGAAGGAAATGGCTTCCCTGGAGAAGAAACTCCAGTATTCTTTTTTATTTTTTATTTTAAATTTATTTATTTTATAATTGAAGGACAATTGTTTTACAGAATTGCGTTGGTTTCTGCCAAACATCAACATGAATCCACTCCAGTATTCTTGCCTGGAGAATTCCATGGACAGAGACGTGGTGGGCTACATACACCCCATGGGGTCACAAAGAGTCAGACATGACTGAGCGACTTTCACTTCGCTTCACTTCTTTATTGCCTGAGCCACCAGTGAAGCCCCTTTAACATAAATAAACACGAAGATATTTGATAGAGACATGCTCATGGGAAAAGAAAGAGGAAGTACTTTACAATCAATCACGGTGGGCATCAGAGAATGAAAATGCTGAGTTTTATGCTTTTCTATACATACAGTTCGGTTCTCATCCCCCATCCTGACCTGGAGGTTTTTTGGGGAAAGGCACAATTTAAGGTGAAGAAGTTAGGAAGTAACAAAGAAAAGAGGCTTCTCTGATATCTCTTCATGGTGGAAAGAAAGAAGAGAATGTATTTGATGACACTTTAGTAGGAAGTCAACTCCATTCTTCCAAAATTATAGTACTTCTAGAAGAAAGAGTAACAACAGTAAACATTTAGAAAAGTGTATTCCCTTTAAAGTGTCCAGAGTCCTTTCACAGTGACTGGGGGGACTTTCCTGGAAGTCCAGTGGTTAAGAATCTGGGATTCTCAATGGAACAGAATAGAAAGCCCAGAGATAAATCCACAAACCTATGGACACCTTATCTTCGACAAAGGAGGCAAGGATATACAATGGAAAAAAGACAACCTCTTTAACAAGTGGTGCTGGGAAAACTGGTCAACCACTTGTAAAAGAATGAAACTAGAACACTTTCTAACACCATACACAAAAATAAACTCAAAATGGATTAAAGATCTAAATGTAAGACCAGAAACTATAAAACTCCTAGAGGAGAACATAGGCAAAACACTCTCTGACATAAATCACAGCAGGATCCTCTATGATCCACCTCCCAGAATATTGGAAATAGAAAGCAAAAATAAACAAATGGGACCTAATGAAACTTAAAAGCTTTTGCACAACAAAGGAAACTATAAGTAAGGTGAAAAAAGACAGCCCTCAGATTGGGAGAAAATAATAGCAAATGAAGCAACAGACAAAGGATTAATCTCAAAAATATACAAGCAACTCCTCCAGCTCAACTCCAGAAAAATAAATGACCCAATCAAAAAATGGGCCAAAGAACTAAACAGACATTTCTCCAAAGAAGACATACAGATGGCTAACAAACACATGAAAAGATGCTCAACATCACTCACTATCAGAGAAATGCAAATCAAAACCACAATGAGGTACCATTACACGCCAGTCAGGATGGCTGCTATCCAAAAGTCTACAAGCAATAAATGCTGGAGAGGGTGTGGAGAAAAGGGAACCCTCTTACACTGTTGGTGGGAATGCAAACTAGTACAGCCACTATGGAAAACAGTGTGGAGATTTCTTAAAAAACTGGAACTAGAACTGCCATATGACCCAGCAATCCCACTTCTGGGCATACACACTGAGGAAACCAGATCTGAAAGAGACACATGCACCCCAATGTTCATCACAGCACTGTTTATAATAGCCAGGACATGGAAGCAACCTAGATGCCCATCAGCAGATGAATGGATAAGGAAGCTGTGGTATATATATATACCATGGAATATTACTCAGCTGTTAAAAAGAATTCATTTTAATCAGTCCCAATGAGATGGATGAAACTGGAGCCCATTATACAGAGTGAAGTAAGCCAGAAAGATAAAGAACATTACAGCATACTAACACATATATATGGAATTTAGAAAGATGGTAATGATAACCCTATATGCAAAACAGAAAAAGAGACACAGATGTACAGAACAGACTTTTGGACTCTGTGGGAGAAGGCGAGGGTGGGATGTTTCAAAAGAACAGCATGTATGTTATCTATAGTGAAACAGATCACCAGCCCAGGTGGGATGCATGAGACAAGTGCTCGGGCCTGGTGCACAGGGAAGACCCAGAGGAATCGGGTGGAGAGGGAGGTGGGAGGGGGGACCGGGATGGGGAATACATGTAACTCCATGGCTGATTCATGTCAATGTATGACAAAACCCACTGAAATGTTGTGAAGTAATTAGCCTCCAACTAATAAAAATAAATGAAAAAAATATATAGCAAAAACAACAAGAAAAACAAATAAAGGGGAAAAAAAGCATTTTGGGGTTGCTTGTCCAAGATTCAGGTCATTTATAGGCACATTTGCCCAAACATTTAAAGAACAGATAATTTGTGTATTTTGCAGCATATTAAAAAAAGTATTTATTTTATATATATATACATATTTGTCTTTTATATATATATACATATATATATATATATGCATTAGTGATTAAATAAAGCAAATAAGCAAAAAAAAAAAAAAAAAAAAAAAAATCTGGGATTCTACAGCAGAGGGCGCAGGTTCAATCCCTAGTGGGGGAACTAGGATCCCACATGCTGCATGGACAGGCCACATTTTTTTAAAAGTCATAAATGAGCATGAGTATGTGTACCGTTGGAAATGAGATTAGTAGTCCCAGTTTTCAAGGACGAAATTGAAGTTCAGAAAGTTGACTGATCTTCCCAAGATCACACCAAGCCCCTGTTCCTTCCATTGCCCTCTACCATGCTTCTCTCCCTTGTAGAAAGCAGGAAAGTTACTGCTGGAGCAGTGAAAGTCGCTCCGTCGTGTCCGACTCTTTGCGACCCCATGTACAGTCCGTGGAACTCTCCAGGCCAGAATACTGGAGTGGGTAGCCTTTCCCTTCTCCAGGGGATTTTTCCCAACCCAGGGATCAAACCCAGGTCTCCCGTGTTGCAGGCAGATTCTTTACCAGCTGAGCCACAAGGGAAGCCCAGTAGTCTTCAGTAGCCAACCAAGCCTCCAGTCACGGTAGGGTCCCTTAGTGGATAAGGAAACACCAGGCCACGGAGTGCGTAGCCTGAGTGTGAAATCGACAGTCAGAGGGAGAAAGTGCTGAGGGCTTCAGAGAAGGCTAAGCGTAGCAGGAAGGAGACAGAGATTAAGGTTCAGATATTTACAAACCACTGGAATCTAAACACAAAGGGGTCGGGGATATTATCTGCCCTGCTTCCTGAGAAGTCGTCCAGATTTTTCACAGAGCCTGGCACAAACATAAATGGCTGGAGGCTAAGAGAAAACAGATGGGAAGTGAGTGTGGAGAGAAGCTGCAACACCGTCCATCAGGAAAGCGTGGCAAGAACCACATGCCAGCGATTACTAGCCACTCCTTTCTGCTCTGTAGTTCTGCGCTCCGTGCTCCTTCCACCAACCTAGGCAGCTAGGGCTTAATGCCATCCTCGTATCTAAGGGTCGGATTTGGATGGCAATAGTTACAACTGAATTTCAAAGAGAAATTCAGTACATTTCACATATAAGAACCATTAGAGGTAGCCTTCATATTGTATGTTAACAAAGTGTTATAATTTAAAGAAAAATGATCTGGCAATTTTTAATATCCTGAGGTTTTGTTCCTTTGAATCTACTATGGTTTACCAAGAACTTTCAGTGAAAACATTGAGGTTCAGGAACAAAATTGTGTTTCCTGTACAGAGCTGTGTCACCTAGTCAAGCATCACCTTTCAGAGAGATTTAGAAAAGCAAAAATCACCCCCCAAGTTCATTGCAAGGATTATCCCAGAGTCTTTTGTGGTTATGAAACAAAGGAATTAAAGTATGGTATCTTCTATACTTAAAGAATGCAGAAATGAGAAATTCAGATATGGCAAAGACTTACAAAAACATCTTCATTTTCATTATAGAAACATTGTTACTTAAATTTTAGTCTGCCTACTTGGCCTTCCTATTCAGGATGTTTGCAAAGGAAGCAGCTGTCAAGTCTGCAAGTGGAAAAAAGTAATTTAAGTAGCAAATACCAGGGCCCTGATATAGGCTGTTATATGTTTGTGTTTTTTATAGGAACACACACATGTATAAATATATGTATACATACAGTGTGTGTGTGTGTGTGCTAAATCACTAAAGTCATGTCTGACCCTGTGTGACATGGACTTCAGCCCGCCAGCCTCCTCTGTCCATAGGATTCTCCAGGCAAGAATACTGGAGTGGGTTGCCATGCCCTCCTCTGTATACATATATATTTAAATTTAATTTTGAAAATATAACATTTTTCCCATAGGGATTTTAGATTAAGGAAAAGCAAAACAAAATTATAGTTATTCAAAGTGAAATAATGACTCTGAATCATATTGATGGTTTCTTAATACTCCACACAGAGGAAGCAAGTAGGATTTTTTTAAGGAAAAATCAAAATAAAAGTTTACCTACCCCAAATTGCTCAATCAAAAAAAAAAAAAAAAAAATCAAAGCAAGCTCTCTGGAGATGGGTATTATTTGTCATGATTTTGATCTAGATAGGAAATTCAAACATTTTTCAATCTGCCTAGAGTTATGACCTGATTAATACTTCATCTTTTTTCCCCTTGTTTTTGGATCATCTAAGGATATGAAACCTCAGAAGCATCCCAATAATATTTAAAGGCATGAAAACAAAATTTCAAGAGTAAGGAGGTACCTTCAAAAGTACTTCGTACAACACCATCATTTGCAGATGTATAATTAAATATAGGAGCAGGAATGACTTAGTCCAACTTAGTCTGATGTTAATGTTTTAATAGTTACCATCAGACTGCCTGACTTTTTAAAATTTCTCTTTTAGTTAATTGACATCTAACAATTGGGGAAATATAAGAAAGAGAGAAATGTTTAGGAAAGTAGGAAAGCTATAATCTTGCTAACAAGGCCAGAGCCAATGCAAATGCATGTCCCTGTCAAACAGGGCTATCATTATGAGTAGAGGCTCCATGGAATGTGGAAAATTTCATAAATGGAGACTTGTTCACCACCTCTGTGTCAATCAAATAGGAATAATTTCTTAGTTCAAACACAAAAAGGCACCTAACCAATGTTGGTTGAACAGAAATGTCCCTGGCATGGGCAGCATTGAGCATTATTAATCATAAAATTCTTGGAACTGGAAGGGAGACAAGAGATGGGCTAGCCTATGGCCTCTCAACTCTTGTACTAGTGACATTTGGAGCAGAATAAGTCTTTGCCGTGGGGGACCATTCTGGACACCGCCGTCATGTTTAGCAGCTTCCCTGGCCTCTAGCCAGTGCATGCCAGTAGCACCCCAAGCCCCATGCAAGATAATCATGGCTGGGGCAATTCACACCAGATGAGGACCACTGCCCAGTCCAGTCCCCTCTCCTCATCAGTTAGGTTCAGAGTTCACAAATGCACTGGGTAGAACTGGCTAACCACACAATCACAACTAGAACACACACTTAACAGAGCTCTCTCCACAAAACCAAGCTGCCCTAGTTCCCCTTTGGTTCAGTTATACAACAGAATGAATAAAGGCATCAGATCTTGCCTGAATGTGGTTTCTGAAATGAGAGGTGAAACTAGTCCAACCTAAAAATACACTGCAAAGGGTCTCCCTGGTAGCTCAGCTGGTAAAGAATCCACCTGCAATGCAGGAGACCCTGGTTCAATTCCTGGGCCAAGAAGATCCCCTGGAGAAGGGATAGGCTACCTGTTCCAGTATTCTTGGACTTTCCTGGTGGTTCAGATGGTAAAGAATCCACCCGCAATGCAGGAGACCTGGGTTTGATCCCTGGGTTGGGAAGATCCCCTGGAGGAGGGTATGGCAATCCACTCCACCATTCTTGCCTGGAGAATCCTCAAGGACAGAGGAGCCTGGTGGGCTGCAGTCCATGGGGTTGCAAAGAGTCAGACACGACTGTGTGACTAAGTACACGCACACAAGGATACACTGCAAATAGCCAGTCCGTCTACGAAATGCAATTCATGAGGGTCTAAGGCTTCCCAAAATCCATTAAGCCACAGATTGAGAAAAACAACTCTATTTTTCTGAGCTTACCCAATGGGATAAATATCACATATACTTGCTATGATTTGAGCAGGTAAAATATGCTAAGCCTCTCTGCTCTACTAGACAATAACTGATAATTCAGTTCTTGGTAAGCAGTTTCTTACCAAATGCATTTTCTGTTTTCAGAAATATTAAAGATATAAAGGTTCATAAAGCAAATTGGTATTTGGAAGGCTGGGCTACAGTATATTAAATTTCACTTAGGATGTCTAGATTTGGAGAATAGAACATTATTTTGAAACACTCTAAAAACCTACTAGCTCTTCCATCTCAAAGGAATCACCAATCCTGAATTTACAAATTTATTGCAGATAGCTCTTTTCACATAGCCTTTGAGATAAAGAAAAATACACTTCAATCCTGTTTTCTGTTTTTCCATATATTTATTTTAAATCACTTGCTTCACTAACCTGATCTCAGTTTTCACAGGTTGGACTGCTGAAGCTGTCTTTGGTTTCTTTAATGGGATTTAAAAAACAGTTTATTTACCAGTCTGAGCTCTCTCCTTCCTTCTGTCCTATGCACTCTCTTGGCTGTTCTTCTTATTTGGATTTATCATTTTCTCCGCCAATATGACAAGCTTAAAGTTATTGTATCTTAGGTCACAGTGAGGAAGAGAAGGTTCCTAATTCTCTTCATGAGTCAGCTTCAAACTTCCATATCTTCCTATGACCTTTATATTTGTCATCATACAAAGTCTGTCTAATCTCACCCTCACTTACACACACTCCCATGTATAAAATAGACAGCTAGTGGAGACCTGCCGTGCAGCACAGGAAGCCCTCTGTGCCCTGTGATGACCGAGGGCCGGGGATGAGGCAAGGGTTGGTGTGGAGGAGGTCCAAGAGTGAGGGGATGGATGTATACAAATAGCTGATTCACTTTCTTGTACTCCAGAAACCAACACAACGTTGTAAAGGTACTATACCCCCAATTTAAAACATGTATTATAGGGAAATCCCCAAAAAGTAAAATATCTAACAATCTCTCCAATGGTTAGAGACTGTAACATTTATTCTAAACACATTGATCTTAGCATTTATAGTCAAAGAATATATCCAGTTTTTACTATGTCCTCCTCAAGATGTATTCTACTTGGATTCCATTTCTCATGGGTTGAGGACACATTCAATTAAAAAACCAGAAAGAAAGAAAATCATAAGCCCCTCATCCCTGGTTGCATTTCCTATGTACATTTATTTTTATTAACTAGTCCCCAAATCATCTTAACAAAGTTGTGGGATTGAATCTGTTTGGGTGGAGATGGAGGAGATCATCGCAGACAGTGTACTGGAATATTAGATAAAACCATGCCAAAGGCATGTGGTTGTTGCCATAGAGTTCTATTCACAGGCTGATGTTGATTCAAAGTTCAAGATGGGTTGAGAAACAGAATCCTCTGAAGCAAAACATAAGAATGCATATTTTTTTCACAAATATAATGAACTTTCTAATTTTTGAGTAATACTTATTTTGCCTATTACTTAAAATTATTTTACACAGCTACCTTCACTCTTTTGAAATTCTGTTGAATGATACTTTTCAGGTGAACCCAATAGAGAATTTTAAATTCTATATTTTAACAAAACCTTATTTTTTTTTTTCATTTATTTTTATTAGTTGGAGGCTAATTACTTTACATCATTACAGTAGTTAAGTACTGTTTGTCATGCCTTTCCCTGGCTTTTCTCAAACAAATATAAAGAAAAAAGCTTACTTTAAAGCCAGAATATTCAAAGAAACTTAAAATATTTTTAAATTTATTTTTAATTGGAGGATAATAGTTTTACAATATTGGGTTGATTTCTGTCCTATATCAGCATGAACTAGTCATAGGAATCCACATGGTCCCTCCCTCTCAACCTCCCTCCCACTTTCCATCCCATCCCACCCCTCTAGGTTGTCACAGAGCACCAGGTTTGAGCTCCCTGGGTCATTCAGCAAATTCCCACTGGCGATCTGCTTTACATGGGGTAATGTATATGTTTCAGTGCTACTCTGTCAATCCATCCCACCCTCAGCATCCCCCACTGTGCCAAGTTCTGCTCTCCAAGTCTGCGTCTCCATTACTGTCCTGCAAGCAGGTTCATCAGCACCATTTTTCTAGATTCCATATATATGCATTATTATATGATATTTGCTTTTTTCTTTCTGACTTAGTTCACTCTGTATAATAGGCTCTAGGTTCATTTGCCTCACTGGACCTGATTCAAATTGCATTCCTTTTTCTGGCTGAGTAATATTCCGCTGTATATATGCACCACAACCTCTGTATCCATTCATCAGCTGATGGACATCTAGGCTGCTTCCATGTCCTAATTATTGTAAACAGTGCTACAAGGGACACTGGGAACATGTGTCTTTTTCACACTGTTCACATGTTCTTTGTTGTTTTCAATTATGGTTTCCTCAGGGTCTATGAGCTAACAATAGTGGGATTGTTAGGTCATAAGGTAGTTTTATTCCTAGTTTTTATTTGAGGAATCTCTATTGCTGTTCTCTGGGGCTTCCCAAGTGGCACTAGTGGTAAAGAACCCTCCTGCCAATACAGGAAACATAAGATATGCAGGTTCAATCCCTGGGTTGGGAAGATCCCCTGGAGGAGGGCATGGCAACCCACTGCAGGATTCTTACCTGGAGAATCCCATGGACAGAGGAGCCTGGCGGGCTACAGTCGATAGGGTCACAAAGAGTCAGACACACTGAGGCGACAACACACACACGCACACATACTGTTCTATACAGTGTCTGTATCAACCTGCATTCCCACCAACAGTGCACTGCGGCAAGAGGGCTCCATTTCCTCCACACACTCGCCAGCGTTTATTGCTTGTAGGTTTTTTGATGATGGCCTTTCTGACCAGTGTAACATGATACTCGCTGTATTTTGAATTGCATTTCTCTAATGAATGAGGGGCTTCCCAGGTGGTGCTAGTGGTAAAGAACCCACCTGTCAATGCAGGAAACCTAAGAGATCCAGGTTTGAGCCCTGGGTTGGGAAGATCCCCTGGAGAAGGGCATGGCAACCCACTCCAGTGTTCTTGCCTGGAGAATCCCATGGACAGAGGAGCCTGGCAGACTACAGTCCATGGGGTCGCAGAGTCAGACATGACTGAAGCAAGTTGAGCACCTTTTCATGTGTTTATTAGCCATCTATATTTCTTCTTTGGAGAAATGTCTATTTAGGTCTTTAATTTTAAATTTTTTTAAAAGAAACTTAGCCTTCCAATTAGAATTGATAAAAATTTAGATTTAATGAATACAACTTTTTATGCTATAGACCTCAATCCTATCAGATGTAGATAAAATGAAACTAAAGGTCAAACTCAACCACAAGAAATAACAGAAAAAGAGGAATACAATTTACATGAGAGGCTCTAAATATGGTCATGGTCATCTCTCATAAATAAACACATCTGAGGAGTTAACAAAACAGGACATATTTACTTAAAGTTTTCAGATTGTCACTGTTTCCCAGTAGACTGGGGTACAGTCAGATGCTATGTATTCACTATTTGTTAAACTACTAATGCTTTGAAGCTTCACTAATTTTTAGAAATCAGTTGCTTAACTAATTATTATAAGTATTCTATCTATTATGATAGAATTGACAAATAGGTCTTCTTTATGTGTTTGTTTTAAAGCAAGTAAAAATCTAAGATTCCTAATCCTACAGAAAGCAACAGAAAGGGACAGAAGAAGTCTCCCTTAGCCATGCAGATCCTGCAGCCCTTAGCTTCTGTCTTCCTTGATACATACACATGGTCAAGAGAAAGCTTAAAGCAATGATAATAATAATAATAATAAATAAAAGGGAGAGATAAAAGCCTAAGTTTGAAGAGGGGAATCCAAACTGATCATATCCTGGGGGGAAAAGTGTGTACTGTCTCCATAGGACAATTTTTTACTATTAAAAAGTTTTATTGTGTTGATGATAAATTATCTATTACATATAGTACATAACCTGTATATGATAAATGGTCTATTATCTATTACATATAGAGGAGGAAAGAAGGAAGGCATGCAGGAAGAAAGGAAGAGAGGAGGGAGGAAAAAAAAAGATGAGAAAAGCTCACAAGAATTTCATTACATGAATAAACAGAAACAACCCAGTAAAACTTGGAGACGGCAAATCTCTAGTCTTCACTCTTCAAAAGCAAACGTAACCCTACAAGGAATTTAAGCTCTGTCCCCGCAAAACTATTCACCAAATCACTTAATCATTTCTAGATCTGAAAAGGTTAAACATTTTAATCTGAAAAATATTTCCTAGTAAAACATTAACAAGATAAAAGATAATTTTATGATAAAAGAGAGTGAGCCACCTTGATTGAGAAAAGTTGAAAAAGGTAGCAATTTGTGGCAAAAACAGAAGTCATTCAGAAAAAAAGGCAGTATTATCTAGTTCACCTTTTGACATGGTGAGTGTCTGCTCAGTAACTATAAAACGTGGGTGACATGAAGAAGTGCAGGGGACGATCACAGTAAAAATATAATTTGATGAATAATTAGATAGAAATCTGAAAGTCATCCACATAATCATCAAAGTTGAATGTCAGACAGATAGTTTGGTAGGCAGTCAGATGGCTAAGAAAACTCAGAAGTAAAGAAAATAATGTAAATGCTACAACAAAGAAAATTCTCTAAATTATCCTTTTACATTCTCTATGGTACAAAGGAAATTTATTAAATGGTCATTTTCACACAAAAACATGCAATTTTCCTATTGAAGCAAATTAGAAGGAAAATAAAATTTAAGAGGTATACATGCTAGAAAGCATTCTTTTTCATTTAAGAGAAAAGAAAAAATTTGCAGGAAAATCAAATTAAACTACAATATCACCCCCACCCCTCACCTTTCAATTCCATCCTAAATATTTTTCCTATATTTCTCTATGGCTTCAAGAAAGAAATGATATATCTAACAGTATGGGTTGGATTACTAATTTATAAAGAATGAGAGGAAAATGTTTTATCCATGTCATATAACTGAGGTTAGCAATTGCTTTTTCTACTAAGTTGAGACTCCAATGCAGAATTCACTTTGTCTAATTAAATACATTAAATGACCAGAAAAAAATCAATGTATTTTGAAAACTCACACAGATAAACAAAAAACCATTCCTCTCTTTAGTATCTTTATTTTCATCAGCGAATTGATTTTCTAAACCTTTATGTCTTCTAGATGTCCATTTGTCCAACCAATTCTGTTAATTATTTTCCAACCCAACCTCTAGTTATTAACAAAACTATGCTTCAAAGTACATCATCATAGTTTTATATCCATATGTGAAGTGTTAAGGATATTCTGTAAGAACTCAAAAGGACCACAAATTGATATAATAATGGATTGAAAGGTAATTTCAGAGAAGCATAAGCTTCATTCTGAAGTGTCTTTGTTTAAAAATCCATCTAATATAGAATGGTAGTTCCTGGCCTATGCCATTTTGATGCAAAAGTTGTTGATTAATAAGTCTCAATGACTCAACTATGCATTTGGTTTCAAACTTTGCTTTTAGTACTCAGAGGGTATCTCCAGGCAAATTTTCAGTTCATTATCTGTTCAAAAGACTGCCCTATTGTACCTTCTGAAGCCACAGTAAATACATTTCCATCTGGTCTCATCATCTTTGGTGTCTGACATTTTGTAACAGAGAGTTTTGAAATCATATTTTATGGCACTGAAGCTGCCAGGGGAAATTTATTGACTTAACAATCCCATTCAACATTTCCTGTCATGTGGAACTGTCCCTAGGACAAGGCAGATTAGTGAATGTGAGCTGCTTCAATTTGGCTCAACTGTCAGGCTTAAGTATTTTCCATTACATGGATGGTTGAGATCAACTGAGTTTGGAATCATTCAATTTATTCTGTGGCATCAGTGAAGGAGAACATAATAGTGACCAGAACTGAATACACTTGAGTACACTCCGTCCTGTTAAGTTCTGATGATGTAGCCACACTGAAATCATAAATTGTTACTACTCAATTTATTGTTTAAGGAGCTCTCAGCATCTACACTTGTGAGCTGTCTTTTGTATCTGCCTTCATTGTAGATTCTGGCCACAATGAGATAGTGGTTACAGCTCCATGTAGAGGCCAATTGATAGCATAATTGATAGCAAAAATATGCAATTTTTCCTCTCCTGCAAAGTCAATGAATAAAACCAGGGAAAGTATGGAATTCACTTTTAAGTACTCTGTTAGACTTCTTTGAATTTTGACAGTCCACTGATATGGAAGTTAGGATACACACAGGAATAAATTGATTGAAAGAAAATATAAATAAGTCTATATCTGTGGCACCAAAATACTTAACAAAAGAACTAAAATTGTGCACTAATTATCTGAAAATACAAAGGTTTATGGTGTGTATAAATAGAGCTTTAAACTTGCTATATAGTCAGGGAAAGCAGTGAAAAGAATTGGCAACTTCTTTTAATGAAAATAATTTCCCACACCTGAAAATGGAATTTATCATTTCAGAGGACAGTAAATTGTGATACTGTATAGGAAGATTAAACATGACATTCTACAAAGAATCTTGTTCAAGGTAAAATGCATAAATTTGAAATTATATTATTAAAAAAGAATATAACTTTTACTTTACAACATTAGATCATATTTAAAGAATATATTGCATGGATAATATGTGAAATTTATTTTGTGCCAGCATTTTATCATATAACAAAAGATAACTTTTATAAATTTTTATAATAATCCCTTATTGTCTACAATGTCACATTAAGCCTCTAAATGATTAGTATCATTAGATATTTAATGACTGCTTTTACTGATGATGGAAATATGCTTTCCTAACAGGAATTTCCATTTCTTTTATGTGCAAATTTAGTGAACACAACCTTATATATCAATAGGATTTTTCTAAATTGAGGGCTTTTTTTTTTCTGTAAAATGGAAAAACTTGCCTTTAATTATCATTTTCAATGATATTAGTGCCTTCTAAAAATGTTTAACTTACTGAAATCTTATCAGTCTTCACAAAGTATATACAAATAAGCAGAAAATATTATCATCTCCATTTTATAAGTAAAAACTATAGCTAAGCATGAGAAAGTATTTATAATGAACTTTTTTAATACTTTGAGCCTGCTCACATTTTTAGATTTTAAGTAACCCAGATTTTAAAATTTGAAGGGTCCTTAAAAACTCCATCAGAATGCCTCATTGTATGAATTAAACACTGGAACGGGGCCAGATGAAATACCTTGCTCAGTGTCACAGAGTAAGATGAGATATTTCTTATGTTTCTCAAATATGAACAGGATTTCTGTTTCCAAGAATTGGTTAGTTATCATTTTCAACTAACGTTTAAAGAGTACAGCACTTTATGTTCCTTTTTAAGTCTATTCTATTATAGATTACCAAATGTGGTAGTTATCTTGTGTTTCCCAGTTATATCCACAAAGGTTTCTGGACTGTTTGCATTGCTTAAGCATGTAATAAAGTTTGAGATATAAAATATATAACCTATGCCTAGTTGTTGCATTGGAAGAAGACAAATAAAGATGCAAGGTTTCTCTTTGAGATAATTTATGAAATTTTATACTGCCTAAATGTGTATCTTCATATATTCCCCCAATATCTTACAAAGCATCATCAACAACCTTCCATTATACATTCTCCAACAATAGACTATATAAGGGGAATCTACCTTTTTAATACATAAACAAACAAACAAAAAAATACCTTAAAATAACTTAACCTCCTATTCCCTACCTAGTACCACTCAATCTAAGGGGTCATATCATCTCTACTAAGTTAATAGGAATCCAAACAATAGATCTTTTGTCAAATGTACTAATATACCAAACCTAAAAAATTATGTCACTTCAAAAGGAAGTGGTATTTTAGTAACAAGAATGCAACATCTATATAACATGAAGGCTCTTCATAGAAAGTAATGTCTTAATCCCCAAAATAATACCAGCATTAGGTAGAAAAATTTTAGACAAAAGCCTTTAAATACTTCCAAATATCATCCTGGAAATACTTAAGAATTTTTATTATGCAGAAAATGGAGCTCTTTTTAAATTACTAAGGTTATTCCAATCACATTTTCTTGCACACGCTCTATTCATTAGGGCATCTCTGTATTTTGTACAGTTATTTATCCAAATATCAAAGACTTTTCCATGTGTACACTCACCTGCTCAGAAAAGAAGTCACTGTTATCCTCCAGGTATTTACTGAAAGGGTTGGGTTCATAGGCTTCCTCCTCTTTTTTCAGTAATATTTTGGATTTTACCGGTACAGGGCGAATTACTCCAGGCTTTGTCTTCATGAATGTCAATTATTTTTTAGAAATAAAGAAAAGAATACTATTAAAATGAATGCCTAAGTGTATTAATTCATTCAAACGTTCTCACAGTAATTTATTATTTTGTAATTTTAAAAATGATTTTATAAATACATAAATAGCAAGAAATCAAAAGATTTTAACTAAAGTAGCTTTAGTTTTAAGTGACCTGTTATACAGTAATCAATTAAAAAAGATCTACTATATGATGTTCAAAATGCCAAAACATCTTCATCTGTCTAGTCAAATATCTTTACCAGCACTTTCAGCCCATAAGTACTTCATTTGATAAATACTTAGTGACGGCATCCTCAGTGCCAGGCAGCATACTCATTTGGGGCATGACAGGAGAGATGAATTTGGTGCAATTCACCAAGCTCATAACAACTTTCTTCCTCTGGAAACTGCCCCCGCCCCCGGGGCCCTAAAATCACAGAATCCATGTTCAGACTCCCTATAATGAAACCAGCGGTGGCGTTCTGACCCAAGAGGGTAGGGGCCGGGTAGCAAACAGATGTTTTCTCCCAAGAATATGGTGCAGGGCTTTAATCCGCTCTGTAGTCATGCTAGGAGATTGAAATGACACTGTGTAAATTTGGGAGCTTTGGGAACGCCTTACTCTGCCATAAAAGCAGATCTGATGAGATCAAGAAAAATACAGCAAAGTATAGGGAGAGGCAGACGGTAGAGGAGACACGCTTAAGGGCCTTCCAGAATTGAATTCCAAAACATTCCTGGAACCAAGCAGGATTTCCGGTCTGAGACTCCCTGAGACTTCCCTTTTCTTTAATACAAAATTCCCTTTTTAAACTCAGACTGACTTCTATAACTTGCAATCAAAAGTCTGAGTGAATAGGCCAGTCGTTCAAATTCATGAATTTGTACCCAACGTCAGTTTGACAAGAGAGGGAAAGGGAGAAATCTAGTTTGGGGCAATTTCAAAATGATGTTTCACAAACACAAAAGTCTTGTTACACTGTAAAATGTCACAAAATGATGGATAAGTTTACAGAAACATCCCAAACAAGAATTCAGTAAAAAGTTGTGACTTTTTTTCTGTGTGAGCACTTCGCTATAATCATTCTTATCAGGTCCATTTCTTCTCAGAAAATAGAAAATTAGCTCCCCTCAGTCCGTGCTGATGCTCACTAGCTAAGCCTTAAGGAAGATAGAGTTGAATCTCTATCTCGCTGCCGTATAAGCCATTGGTTATGTTTTGAGCCTTGAATAAGTACCACTCTACAACAATTTTTTTCAGTTCATATTTTCCCAGCTGACTTTATTTCTATGCCAACTGGGGAAATAAAGATAGAGGAAAGTCTCCATCTTCTGCAGGCTGGGCTGGGAAATAACTCCCATTTAAGAAACTGATTTCTTTCCAGAGGGGAATAGTAAGCAAGTATTAGGTTGGTGCAAAAGTAACTGCGATTTTGCATTACTGAACTATGCTGTTTGATATGGGAATGCATTCTCAAATAAATGTGGTTATGTTACACATCATTTTAATGTGCATTTCTTGCTTTATGTTTTTTGCTGATGACTTACTACTTGCTGTGTATTTTATATTTATTTTAGACTAGGGAAATGATTTTAGACCAAAAGCAAATTTGAGCAATTTTATTACTCAAGTTCAAGATGGGTTGTAAAGCTGCGAAGACAACGCACAGCATCAACAATACATTTTGCCCAGGAATTGCTAACGAACATACAGTGCGGTGGTGGCTCAGGAAGTTTTGCAAAGGAGATGAGAGGCTTGAAGGTTAGGAGTGCAGTGGCCGGCTATCGGAAGTTGACAGAGACTAACTCAGAGCCGTCATTGAAGCTGATCATCTTACAACTACATGAGAAGCTGCTGAAGAACTCAGTGTTGACCATTCTATGGTCATTTGGCATGTGAAGCAAATTAGAAAAGTGTGAAGGCGTGATAAGTGGGTGCCTCGTGAGCTGACTGCAAATCAAAAAGATCATCATCGTTAAGTGTTATCTTCTCTTATTCTATGCAACAATAACGAACCATTTCTCGATTGGATTGTGATGTGTGACAAAAAGTAGATTTTATACAACAACCAACAATGACCAGCTCAGTGGCTGGACTGAGAAAAAGCTCCAAAACACTTCCCAAAGGCAAACTTGCACCAATAAAAGGTAACGGTCACTGGTGATCCACTACAGCCTTTTTCATCCCAGCAAAACCATTACATCTGAGAAGTATGCTCAGTAAATTGATGAGATGTACTGAAAACTGCAGTGCCTGCAGCCAGCATTGGTCAACAGAATGGGCCCAGTTTTTCTCCATGACAATAATCAACCACATATCACACAACCAGCACTCCAAAAGTTGAACAAATTTGGCAACGCTATAGTCACCTGACCGCTTGCCAAGTGACTACCACTTCTTCAAGCATCTCAATAACTTTTTGCAGGGAAAATGCTTCCACAACCAGCAGGAGGCAGAAGATGCTTTCCAAGAGTTCGTTGAATCCTGAAGCATGGATTTTTATGCTACCGGAATGAACAAACATATTTCTCACTGACAAAAATGTGCTGATTGTAATGGTTCCTACTTTGATTAGTAAAGATGTGTTTGAGCCTAGTTACAATGATTGAAAATTCACAGTCCAAGACTGCAATTACTTTTTCACCCACCTAGTAACACCCAATTATATGTGAAATTGCACAGTTGAGTGTACACATGAGAGTCATATCCTCCAATGAACCAGCACGAGAACAAAGTCCAGGCAACTACTGATTTCTACAACACCTGTAATGGGGAAGCCTGATATCTCGGTCATGATGCAAAACTGTTCAGATTTCAGGCCTCTCTTTTCCACACGACTTCCTGTTACATTTCTCCTTCCTACTACTTCTATTGCTGTTCCTTCTCCTAATTTCCTCCTCCTTTGGAAAGCAGGAAATTAGTACAACGCCAGTACTTAGGGTTTACCAGGTTCTAAAGCCAGCATGGAATTTTAGGAGCAAAGCTTGACAGCAGCAGCAGAAAGACAAAAGCAGAGGTGAGAAATCTGACTAGAAGCACTTGATATGCCAGAAGACTCTCCCTGCCAGGGAAACAAGGCCCCCTGGCCCCTGCATTGCTGGCAGGTTGATGTGTTGGGTTATCCTGGCCTGGAAACTTCCACTCAGATCATCTCTCTTGGTTTCATCATCCTCCAGGGTGAGTCCAGAAGAGACACTCCTCTGGTTGGTTGGACATCACATATTAATAGCTTTAATATCATAATCAATTACTTATGCTTCATATTTGTTTCTCTACCAGGCCTTATGCTTTATGTTGCTATGAATTTCCTGAATCTGATGGTTGTCTGACCATTCGACAATGATTCTTTCCCTATTTTCTCTACTTCAGATTTTCTATTTTCTATCAGAAAATAGAAAAATATTTTCTAATTATAATTAGTCTAATTAGAAAAAATTTCTCTAATAGAAAAATATTTTCTATCTCTCTGTTTCAGATCTTCCACGTGCTCTCTGCTTGGACTCTCTGTCCCTAGTCTTGGTCTTCCAGGAGTCTCTGAATTTTCCTCCTTCTAGTTTGCTTCCTTGGTCTCAGAACTGTTGCCCCACCCTGATTCTTCCATTATATTCACCACCTCTTTCTTTAATCCTGATTTTTTTTTTCTTTTTCTTTTTTCTTTACCCTGTTCCTTAACTTGCCGTCACTCACCAGTCAGCATTTAACAGACAGGGCAACCAACTCCATGTAAAACAAGACTAAACATAGTTTACCTTTGACCTTGTTCACACTTCCCATCCTATAACCTTTACCCATACCCTCCACACCTAACCGTGGCTCAGGGTTTGGTCAAACTGGAACTCAAACCTTGGCAGCCCAATTCTGAACCTAATGCACTCTCCATGAACCATGGGACACAATCAGTCCTGATCATGGCAGGCCTCTGCACTGCTCACACCATTCCACTACTGCTTTGAAACCTGCCTCAAAGGTTGAGCACTCATTGTAGACAGTGACACCATGATTATTCCAAAGACTCCAGTTCCATGTATTACAGCACCACATTTAATATGTTAAATTGATTATCTCAGTTCATCTTCTCAACACCCTGTGAGAGATTCAGAATTAGTAACATGCCACAGCCATGCAGTTAATATGTGAACAACTCAAGATTTAATCCAAGTCTGGTCTGATCATAAGACCAGGATTTTAATTACTCTGGATGATTCATTTTTGGCTGCTAAAGAATTGACAGATCCAGCTAGATTCACGAGTGATACAAATATCTAATGATACCAGGAAAAGACACTCCATCTAAGTGGAGAAATAAAACAAGTAATAACTCCTCTTCTCAGCACAAAGGACACAAGAAGAAAAATGAGAAAGTTCTCCAGAAAGCAAATTTCAATGTACTGTGATGAACCTCTTGAGAAATGATTTACACCGTACATAAGACAGTTTTTTCTCTTTTGGAGCTATATTTTGGGGAAATAATTGCTAATCTTTTCATTCTTGCTATTAAAATATTTTCCTCACATTCAGAAAAATAGCATTATCATTGTAGAAGGGATGGTCAGACATTTTATTTTTAACTGGAACCAGAATACTATGATTTTGACTAGTTATACAAGTTTTAAAATCTGAGAACCTCATTAGAGCCAAGTTAATATGCGGGCTTTTAGTGAATGGATACTCTGCCTGTTTATATTTTTCTTGACACAATTCCAAGAGTGCTAGACTCCAACAATCACGGAGAACTCTACTCTCCGTTTGCTTTGAAGAGTGGAGTAACTCATGCAGTGCTGATAAATTCTCTGCTTCACACCAAAATATAGCTGATTTACAATATTAGTTTCAGGCATACAGCAAAGTGATTCAGTTACACATACACATATATAATGGACATGTTCAATTATGTACGTATTGTTGACATTTTTGTATTGCCTCAAAGACAAAACCACCATCGTCTTAGAGCTCTGAAGCATCCTTCTATCAGATCATCTATCAGATGCTCTCTGGAGCCACTTTTCCCAGTTGAGATCTAGTCTGTGTCAGGAAATGGAGTGTCTACATAAAAGTGAGAAAGACATACCTCATGTTCTCAGAGGGCTCACAGCTCAGGTGAGTTAAGCACGTTACAACCACAGTGTAAATCAAGCCACGTCACTGGACTCCTCTCAAAGCTCTCTAACTCCACCTTCTCACTTAGAACAAAAGCTAAAATGCTTCCAGTGCCTGCAGGGAGACCCACTCTTTCACTCCCCAACCACCTCCCCTTTCCCATCTTATCCCCTGTTTTAGACCTTCTCTCTCCCTCACAGTCCCCTCTGGCCCACACTGTGTGTTCCCTCCTCCGGAGTTTGAACCTGGCCTTCACATTGTGTGGAACTCTCTTCTGCCTTTCTAGGATTCTCTTTCAATTCTTCATGTCTCTGCTCAAATGCCACCTTATTATCAGATAGGTCTTCTCTAATGATCTGTATAAAAGACCTTATTTGCCCTATTTTTTTTTTCCATCTGACCTCAGTTGACGTTTATTTTCTTGTTTCCTCCTCTAGAATGTAAGCTCTGTGAGGCCAGAGATCATTGTTTTCTTCACTGTTATCTTTCCAACACCTCGAACTGTGTTGGGAACCTAGTAGATGCTAAACAGACATTTGAAGGATGAATAAACTAATTGACAGGCAGAAGCTCAATATGTAGGCTATAATCCAACATCAAAGCCTTAAAAAGTTTTGACTGCCTATTTAGTGTCTCCTCTAATTTTTCTTGGACTTCCCAGCTGGCACTAGTGGTAAAACACACACACACACACACACACACACACATACAAACCTGCCTGCCAATGCAGGGGATATAAGTGACATGGGTTCGATCCCTGGGTTGGGAAAATCCTGCTACTGCAGTGCTTCTGCCTGGAGAGTTTCATGGACAGAGGAACCTGATAGGCTACAGTTCATGGGGTTGCAAAGAGTCAGACATAACTGAACTGACTTAGCGAAAACACACTTATTTTTCTTGGACTGACTTTTTGATCACAGAATAACTAAGGAAAAGACAGAAGATCCACACTACCTTTCACCCCCTAGAACTAGAAGAAAGAATGTGGGTTGATGAGTTCAACCTTCAGAGATGAGTAGAAAGCAGAAGTTATCATCTTTGATGATACAGGAAGTCAAGCCCAGGGACCACATCTTTAAGGACTTGGCAAGAATTTAACTCTATTTTTAAAAAATAATTTCTTTTCCCCCATTTGATTACAGTGATAAGCAATAAAACTATCAACACCAGGACACAATGATGTCATGTTCTTTGGAGAATTCGAGAGTGGGTGAGACTTGGGAGATCACATCTAATTCTATTCTTAGTCTTAAGGGAGAAAAAGCCCAAGAGATGCAGTATGTGGAGTCCCAGGGCCTGGAGGCAGGTTTTAACGGCCTGTGGGGCACTGGTTCCGCTGTTCATACTCATCAAGTAAACACTTATGCTAGAGCATTGCTACTTGCACACTATAAAAAATAGACATTGTCTCTGTCCTTTGGAACTTATAACTCTATGACAACAGGATGGTATTGCCTCTGGCTGGAGACCAAGGTTGAAAAGTAACTGCCAACACTGATCTAGAGAATGCATTATATAGATAATGCCTTCTTAGAACAACGTCTCTCTTAAATTAACTCCAACCAGCAGACTGTGTTTTTAATTGCCTTTGACTGCAGTAGCAAGCTCTCGGGTCATGTGATAAGAAAACAAAACAGCAACAACAACAACAATCAGCAAGGAAGTCATAGAACACAGCACATAGAAAATCCGTGGGTCTGGCTAGGAATTCTACTAATTTGATGGATCCAAAGAGTTTATGAAAGTACCATAGCTACTTCTTTTAGCCATTTGCTTCTGTCTTGCCTATATTCTCCAGTGCTTTTGTTTTTGTTTTTTAAGTTACTGGAGCAACAAACTTAAAGAAATGCAAAAACATTCTCCTAGTCAAGATTGTTGACAAAAGCAACATTTTCTAAATTATTTAACTGATTCACTCGTTCAATTAATAAATGTTTATTAACTCCAATTCTTTTTTAAATAAAAATGTGGATATACTTGTAGCAAATACTTAAGCTTTTTTTCTCTCAAATATCTCAAATTTTAAAACATTACAGCATGGAGTGAAGCTTCCAAGATTGGGGAGGAGGGTGTGGACAGATTTTAATACCACCCATTAGCTGCAGGACTTTTGAGACATGATAGACTTCAGAATAGAAGAATAGAATTTTTCATCAGAATAATGGAAATAACAATTCCTGCCATACTAAGTCACAAAGTGACTGTGCAAATCTAACAAGATAATATGCATGACAGAACTTTGTAAAGAGAAAATAGCACAGAAGGAAATTGAAAAAGAAAAAAAATTTCTTTCCTTTTTCTTGCTTTTGTATTTATAATTCAGAGTATTGATATCAAAGGCTCTTGATTTCCCAGGAAAATGTTTATCTGATGAGCTTTAAAAAAAAAATGTTTTATGGTTTTATGCTTACTGTGACAGTTGTATTGCAATAAGCATGCACAAGATTTCAATAATTATAAACCATATTCCACAGCTCAGAAAACATCTTTTGAAATGTCTACAACATAGACTGGCCAGACTGAAATATCTCAATAGTTAAAGAAAAGCCAATAGTATGACTCAGACCTGAGGAGGCATCCATGACAAATGCTGGAGCACTTCAGCATGTTGTGTCAAGGCAAATTAGTCAAGAATAAACTGACTTTAAGCTTAAAGAGGGCATCAGTTCTACACAAAAGCTTTCAGGGCTGCAATTTCTGAACAACAGAGGCCTCAGGGGCTCTTAGAAAGAATAGCCCTGCACCACTAAAGCCAGACACAGCAGCGGGCTTTCAGAACCGGGAACAGAACACATGAAAGGTTACGTACTCTTCTGTGTAATGTTCAGTAAGATGCACTTTGCTTTTCCCTGTATGTAGTCATGTGGTTTCAGAGAAGGCAATGGCACCCCACTCCAGTACTCTTGCCTGGAAAATCCCATGGATGGAGGAGCCTGGTGGGCTGCAGTCCATGGGGTTGTGAAGAGTCGGACACGACTGAACAACTTCACGTTCACTTTTCACTTTCATGCATCAGAGAAGGAAATGGCAGCCCACTCCAGTGTTCTTGCCTGGAGAATCCCAGGGCCGGGGGAGCCTGGTGGGCTGCCGTCTATGGGGTCACACAGAGTCGGACACGACTGAAGCGACTTAGCAGCAGCAGCAGCAGTCATATGGTTTATTAAATCTGTTGTTTGTACTCTCTAGATTTAGTGTTCTGTCTTGGGCAACAATGAGCATTTTGCAGTGGCATGAAATTTCAAAGATCTTGGCATTTGGTCCCATCACTTCATGGCAAATAGATGAGGAAACAGTGGAAACAGTAGCTGACTTTATTTTTCTGGGCTCCAAAATCACTGCAGATGGTGATTGCAGCCATGAAATTAAAAGATGCTTACTCCTTGGAAGGAAAGTTATGACCAACCTAGATAGCATACTAAAAAGCAGAGACATTACCTTGTCAACAAAGTTCCATCTAGTCAAGGCTATGGTTTTTCCAGTGGTCATGTATGGATGCAAGAGTTGGACTATAAAGAAAGTTGAGCACCGAAGAATTGATGCTTTTGAACTGTGGTGTTGAAGAGGACTCCTGAGAGTTCCTTGGACTGCAAGGAGATCCAACCAGTCCATCCTAAAGGAGATCAGTACTGGATGTTCATCAGAAGGACTGATGTTGAAGCTGAAACTCCAATACTTTGGCCACCTTATGCAAAGAGCTGACTCATTTGAAAAGACCCTGATTCTGGGAAAGATTTAAGGCTGGAGGAGAAGGGGACGACAGAGGATGAGATGGTTGGATGGCATCACCAACTCAACGGACATAGGTTTGGGTGGATTCCGGGAGTTAGTGATGGACAGGGAGGCCTGGCATGCCACGGTTCATGGGGTCGCAAAGAGTCAGACATGACTTGGTGACTGAACTGAACTGAACTGAAATTTCAAAAGCAAAAGCCAGTGTCTTCTAACCTAGATTCCCCCATCTAACTGCCACAGAAGACTAGTGCTTACCCATCATGTTGAGCCCAACCTGTTTTCTTACTCAGAGAAAAGAGATGCCACCATCCTCTGTTAATACTGTGATGACTCAGTTCAGGAATTAGGAAAGCTTTGAGAAGGGTCAGGCTAGATCTTGGATCTTCCTTTCTTTTTGGTTCCCTTTCTGATGCCAAGGGATTCACTGTCCAGAGGTGTGAAGCCTCAGGACCCTAACAGACCGAACCCAGTCCCTCTTCTTCGGGAAGTGATCACATGTGCCCAGTGAAGGTCACACTTCCATAGAGTCCTGATTTCCCAACTCCTTCATCAGCCTGTTTTTTCCTCCTTGAATTATCTAAAATCGATAATGATTCCTTTTTAAAAGTCACACAGAATAAAGACAAGCATGAACCGAGTGATCTTAGATAATCTATGCAAACTCTGTGACCTTGTTTCTTTATCTGTAAAATGGTCACAGAGTAAATCTCAGAGATAATATTTAAGAGACTTTCTGTGCAATAATAGCCCCCCAACTTAGCAACTAGACGACAACACCCGCAACTCCATACAGAATGACACTGGCAACTTCACATAGTATGATGTGTGAGCCCTACAATCACCCCTTTAAGTTGACACAGCAGTTGTCCCAACCTCCATTTTCCAGATAAGTATTTCCAACACACTCTCATCTCTAAGTCCCTGCCCAGTTTTGATGTACTACATTTCTGTTTAATAGAAGAGAAACAGAGACATAGTTGGTGAACAAGTTTCAAAAGGATCCCGAAAACACTTCTTTCTGAGCCTAATATTACATAATTTGGTTTGCAGGGTAAACAGTGGAAATATTTTAATAGTAAGGGGCAAGATCCTATTTCATTTTTTCCTTGCAGTGTTGAATTGGCACAATTACAATGGAAACAGGTAAGCCAAGTTTAAAAGAAAGAAAAAATGAAAAAAAGTTTTGGGTTTTTTTTGTCTGTCTTTTTTTATTTTTTAATTGAAAGATAATTGCCTTTCAGAATTTTGTTGGCTTCTGCCAAACCCCAAATGAATCAGCCATAGGTCCCTCTTCAGCCTCCTCCCACCTCCCTGCTCACCACACCTCTCTAGGTTGTCACAGGGCCCTTGTGTGAGTTCCCTGCGTCATACGGCAAATTCCCACAGCTGCCTGTTTTCCATACGGTCGGTAAGCTTCCACGTTACTCGCTCCATACATCTCACCCCTCCTTCCTTCCCGCCCCACCCCACCCTGCCGCGTCCATCAGTCTGTTCTCTATGTCTGCGTCTCTGTTGCTGCCCTGCAAATAATTTCATCAGCACCATCTTTCCAGATTCCATATACATGTGTTAGCCTATGATATTTACCTTCCTTTTTCTGAAGTAAGTACTTCACTCTGTATGATAGGCTCTAGGTTCATCCACCTCATTAGAACTGACTCAAATGCGTTACTTTTTTATGGCTGAGTAAAAAGCCAGAGCTCAAAAACAAAATGGCGTCTGTATTAAGCTTAGGCTATCGTAGCAATCCACCATTTATTTTCACTTCAATTTATTACATTTCTCCCCTAAAATAGTCAAATAATTTTAATTAGCTGCTTATTTCATGCAAAGTGTACAATATTTATTTACAAAATTTAACTGAAATCTATAATATGTTCCCCCCAATTTTGTTTTCCTGTGTAATACACATGTTCACACACATATAAACAAAAAGCAATACATATACAGGTGTATGTGCCATCAGAATTACCTGTAATATGGCATTTATATGCATAGCATATGTTATGAACACTGTGTGTGTGTATATATATAAATACATATATTGGTTTTTCAAAGGTATTCTTATTTACTCATATTATTCAGAACTTAACCCAAAAGAGAATTCATAATGGCAAATATTGGAAATCCACTCATAAAAATGAAAACATTATAATTTAATTCATAAATGACAATGATTAAGGGCAGAAATATAAATTCTTTAAAAAGCAAATTTATACAGTATCACTAGTATGTAGTTATTTCTACACTATTCCATATTCAGGGAATGTAAGTACAGAGTTAATGCGATGAGATAGAAGTCAGTGATTAAACTGAATAATTATATCAATCCAAGAGATGTACTTTTTGTGTGTGGTAGCTTGCTTAAGAATAATCACTTCACAAACCTACCTAGATCTCAAGTGCATTTGGGTATTAAAACTTAATTTAAAACTTCGCTAAAAAATTCCTTGAACTCTCTATAGAAAAGGTCTAAAGTAAATGCAAAAAAATTATCATCAACATCAGTTAAAGCAATGCTTTGCATTTTTCCCCCTAGAGAACACAAGAGTCAAATTCATAGAATTATTTGATTAGGCCAAAAAAGTTCATTGTTACATTTACAATGAGTCATTATGTCTTTATTTTATGAAATCATATTTGCTTTCTTAAAATATTTTTGTAAAATATTATATTAAGTCTGACATCTATACATATATTAATCATATATCTGTATATATATTATATATACGTCAGTCTGATAATACATATATACATTCGCACGCAGTCAACACCTAAAATCTGTTTTTCGTATACTATGTTGAGTATACAAATATTTCTTGATTCTCAAACATTACTCTCAAGAAACAGGTACATATATCATTATTTTAAATATTAAAATAGCTATAACAATAGTTCCGTATCTAAAGTGGGAAATTGTTCAACTTCATAATGTCATCGTCGTCGTGGTTTCCAGGGCAACGCCTTCGCTCCCCTGAGCTTGTAACCATGGACTCTGCCCTAGAGAGGCTTGGACAGAGTGTAACTGAATGCTTTCGTTGCTCAGTTAGGAAATTGAAGCCCAGATTCTCAGATTCCTGACTTCTCACTCTCAGTCCAATAGTTAGTGTCAGAGCAGGAAATAAAAGGGAGGTCCTCTAGGCCCTGTTCCAGCATCCTTTCACCTATGCTATACTGCCTGCCACTATTCTAAGCCAGCTGACACTAAATGCATACACACAAACATACCTCATATACAAACTATACATATAAACACCAACATACCCAAGCCATTTGCTTCAGTCAGGTCACTTTGAGAGTCAAACTACATTCTTTATGATTTTCTAGTACTACAAACAAAACATTGTTATCATTTTGGCATGATAATGACAAGATGACTTGTTGGTTATGGAAATAATTGGTTAAAAAGAGAAGAATCTGTATCACACTACTTTTCTAGATCTTTTCATTCCTTTTCATGTCTTTTACCGCGTCTATTGTTTAGGAACCTATAATCATGAACAGTTAAAAGACATGTAATAATATCTAGGCAGTTTACACCATGGTTCCCATTTGCTAACCACTTGTAACAATACGAAATATGAAACACTGTAAGAAAAAGTAATTTTTCTATTTAATTAAATATTTATCTACAAATAACAAACAGATCCTAGAGCCTAGATGTGTGTTTTCCTACAGAGTAGCCACCAGCCCCCTTGTTGGGCCCTTGAAATGCGGCTGGTTGAATTGAGATATGCTGTAAATATAAAATACACTGCAGATTTCAAAGACTTTACCCCTACAAAAAAAAATGGAAAATAATCTCAATTTTATACTACTGTATGTTGAAAGGATAATGTGTGTATATTAAATAAATAAAATATATTATTGAAATTAATGTGACCTGTTTCTTTTCAGTTTTTTAACATGGCTACTGGAATATTTAAAATTGCCTATGTGATTTATATTTGTGGTTCATCCTATATTTCTATTGCTCATCCCTGGTTTGATCATTCTTTATCTTCCTGTCTGAAATATCTCATTTCCTATTCCCTCAAGTTCAGAACCTACCCTACACGATTAAAGATGACCTTGTTCTTGAACCCTTTTCTGATCTCTCCCACCAGGAAATGAATCCTTGCCTCTGAAGCATCAGTATCTTGCTTCCAGCCCTGACCACTCTATTCTAACACCACTACTAGGATGCAAGTTACCAGCAAACATGGTCTGTTTTTATGCATGTTTGTAACCTACAAAACAACCAGCATGGAGCTTTAGTAAAGCATCAGTAAATGTTTACTAGACAGGTAAGCAAAGAAACTTATTCATAATATATTTGTCCTCAGTTCACTTTTTTAAAATTATTTATTTTAATTGAAGGCTAATTGCTTTACAATATTGTAGTGGTTTTTGCCATACATTGACATGAATCAGCCACGGGTGTACATGTGTGCCCATCCTGAGCCTCCTCCCCCCTCCCTCCCTCCCCATCCCATCCCCCAGGGTTGTCCCAGTGCACCAGCTTTGAGTGACCTGTATCATGCATCACACTTGGACTGGTGATCTGTTTCACATATGGTAATATACATGTTTCAATGCTATTCTCTCAAATCATCCCACCCTCCCCTTCTCCCACAGAGTTCAAGTCTGTTCTTTACATCTGTGTCTCTTTGGCTGTCTTGCATATAGGGCCATCATTACCATCTTTCTAAATTCCATATATATGCGTTAACATACTGTATTGTTGCTTTTCCTTCTGATATTTCACTCTGTATAATAGGCTCCAGTTTCATCCACCTTATTAGAACTGATTCATTTTTGTTCAGATAAATCTATCTTGAAAGATTAGGATTTTCTAAAGTACCAGGTCTATGATTTAATAACAGGATACATACCAGCTGACTCTCCGATACTGTAGAAGATGGTGAGGACAGGTTTGCCTGCAAAATTATAAACACAGTGTTTTTTAGTGAAATTCACAATTTAGTAAAATAATATATCTATGTTTTTTAAGTATTTTGAAGTTTTTTGTTATCAAAATAATACATATCAATTGTAGAATTTTGACAGATATTAAGTAAAGGAAAAATACCATTATGCCAACTCCAAAATAATTGTTTTACATTTTTTGCTCATTGCCTTTCAATATTTCTCCTACACATTTTCATTCAGCTCACATAGTGGTATATGTGATGTTTTCTAGAGTGCTTTTCCTTAGCATCTTAACACAAGCACCAGCAAAAGGCATCAAGAATTCTTCAAGGTGATGTAATATTTCATTCTTCATACACTCCATAGTCTACTTATACCAACATTGTTAGCTATTTATATTTATTGATAATAGCAAAAGAAAACAACAGATTTTTTCCTTAAATTACTCACATTAAAAAAATTAAGCTTTCATGAAAAAAATCTTTGGTTTTTTAAATTGTTTTAGATTAATATTGCTTCATCATTCTTGGTTCCTGAATTTCACACCTTTCTTTTGGATTTAGTTTCCTTCTCACTGAAGTAAATGCTTTGATATTTTTTTCAAACTTCCCATCTGAACTCTCTCTGAAAATGTCTTTATTTTGTTCTCATCTTGAGCTAGAATTTACCTGAACATAGAATTCCAGGATAATGGTTATTGTTCCCAGCATCTTGAAGATACTGTCCACTTGCTCTGACTTTCATTAATTGCTGTCAGTCTAAATGTCGTAACTTGGATTATTTGTCTTCACATTTGGTTAGTGTTTGAGGTTTTTCTCCAAGGATTTCTGTAAGCTCACTATGATGGGCCTGAGGGTGACCTCCTTTTACGTGTCCTTCTGTGGGGCTCGGTATAGGCCTTTACTCTGAGTATGCATACGTTTCTTTGATTCTGGAAAATCCTCCAGGAATCTCTTCACATATTGCTTCTCTCCTATTATATCTAATCTGTTCTTTAGAGTTTCAATGAAATATATGTTGGGTCTTCTGAATCCATCTTTCATTTCCATAAAACTCCTTGTCATATTTTTTTAATCCCATCATGCCGCATTCTGGATTGTTTCCACATACAAGCCTTGACAGTTAACGAATCAATATATGTTAAACATGGCCATTGAATTTTATATTTTTATGACAGCATTTTTAACTTCAAGGAGTTCAGTTTGATTCCTTATCAAATCTTTTTATGGTATCCATAACTCCTTTTAACTCTTTCAACATTTTTATTATATGTGTATTTCATTCCAGATTTTTCTATAATCTCTCATGGTTAAATCGGGCTTCCCAGATTGCACTCACTAGTGCTAAAAAACCCACCTGCCAATACAGGAGACAAGAGATGCCAGTTCGAACCTTGAGTCGGGAAAATCCCCTGGAAGAGGGCAAGGCAACCCACTCCAGTATTCTTGCCTAGAGAAATCCTATGGACAGAGGAGCCTGGTGGGCTACATCCCATAGGGTCGCAGAGTCAAACATGACTGAGCGACTTAGCACACACACACACATGATTAAATCTCTGTTTCTTGTATCTGCTGACTCTCCTTCATGCCTCTGTCCCAAGATGTCCTTCACTCATTTGGTGACTT
The DNA here is from genome assembly GCF_023699985.2 of Odocoileus virginianus. Taxonomy (NCBI): domain Eukaryota; kingdom Metazoa; phylum Chordata; class Mammalia; order Artiodactyla; family Cervidae; genus Odocoileus; species Odocoileus virginianus. Next base: position 37,055,360 of record NC_069700.1, on the reverse strand, counting down.
TTTAGTTTTGATTTTGAGCTCCTCTTTAGTCATTACTAATTTTAGTGATGATTTCTGTAGGTATCTGAGAAACCCTGGGTTGGGAAACCATGCCAATAATACATTTCATGTTTGTCCTGGTGGGGGGCCCAGGTGTTTCACTGATTCTGGGCAAGTTTCCGTTGTATTTCATCAGCCTCACAGGGGCGCAGGTCCCCACATGTTCAAGTTTCATAGGTTTGTTGCTGTGTGTGCACTCAGTTGTGGCCGACTCTCTGTGACTCCATGGACTGTAGCCCGCCAGGCTCTTCTGTCCATGGAATTTTCCAAGCAAGAATACTGGCGTGGGTTGCCATTTTCTCCTCCAGGGGATCATAACGACCCAGGGATCAAACCATCGTCTTTTGCATCTCCTTCGTTGGCAGGCAGGTTCTTTATCAACTGCACCACCTGGGAAGTCCCATTGAACCTGCTCCAAATTCTTGGTCTTCATAAGTTTAGCACCCATTTTTTTATGGATGTGCAGGAGTGCAGGGTACTCAGGAGTGCAGGGTAAAGATGTTGGAAGGATGTATGTCTATTTCTATCCCACACTTCATGGATATGGGGCCTTCCAGACACCTGGATGCACACAAAGGATTCATTTATAGCTCACAGATTCACTATGCAGTGAAAGCTAAACTCTAAGTTCCCAACTCCGAGGTTCTGCTGTACCTGTGTCCTATAGAGCTTATACTTATTTTCCCATCTTATATTTTATTTTCCCACCTGGAGCTCTCTCTTCATATCTGGCACCCACAGTTTCACTTTCTTTCTTGTAGTTTGAGATACATATATACTTTAACAGTTACATATTCTCAAGCTATTCTGCCCTTAAATGGGAGGCTGGGCTTCCACATCAGCTCAGCTTTCACCATTGCTGGGAAGTGGGCAACATATATAATTTTTTTTTTTTTTTTTGGCTGCACCACGTGGCATACAAGATCTTCCTAAACTAGGGATCAAATGCTTGTGCCCTGCATTTGAAGTTCAGAGTCTTAACAACTGGCCCAGGGAAGTTCAGGAAGTGGTCAAATACAGATGCACAATTATAAATATACTTGGCTAAGACCCAATAATGCTGTGTTCCTAAACTATTTCTATTCTTTTTGAAATTGCAAACATTTGCAGGGTTTATGACAGACGAGTCAATGCTGTCTTTACCCTCTGAGAGGTGAAGGATGACTGAAAACTGAAGGCCGACTGACGCCCATGGTATTGCCAAGCACACAGGAGTGTGAATCACTAAACGTGACAACCAGGCACCTGCGGTCCTTCTTGTACTGTGTCCATCATGGTTTGTTTTAATTTTTGACTCACGCCATTCTTCACCAGGATGGCCACTGTTCACTGGCATTCCTGGCTGCTCTAAGGCAGCAGGCTGTCCTGGCTAACGGCTTCCTACCTCGAGCTGCCCTGGCTAATAGCTGGGGGCCAGGTTAGTGTCCACTAAGGTTTCTGACTCTTCTGTGCTATAGAAAATTGCCCTTCAGACTGCTCATTCCAGTAATTGCCCAGCTCACCAAAGGCTTCATTTTTAACCTTGTAATGCAATATGAGTAATGGTTACTTCTAATGTCTTAAGATCTTTTTCCTTTAATTTTTCACTATTGGAATAATGAGAGAATTTCTCTACTAACTTCCTTAGCTAAACAGCCTCTATGAAATATGCTGAACTAAATGTGTCTTGATGGAAACAAAACATAGATAAGAGGCTTCTCTGGCGGCCCAGTGATTAAGAATCTGCTTGGCAATTCAGGGGACACTGGTTCGATTCCTGGTCCAGGAAGATTCCACATCCAGTGGAGCAGCTGGACCCCATTCACCACAGTTGCCGAGCCTGCGCTCTAGAGCCCTAGATCCACGACTGCTGAGCCCAAGTGCTGCAGGTATTGAAGCCACGTGCCCCAGGGCCCGTGCTCCGCAACAAGAGACGCCACAGTGAGAAGCCCACACACTGCAGCTAGAGCTGTCCCGCTCACCACAACTAGACAGAGCCCTCGCAGAATGAAGAATCAGCATGGTCAATAGACAAATAAAATATTTCAAAAAGCATGGTTAAGCTTTTATCTCAGTAATTTTAAGAGAAAAGAAGTCACCCACTAAAAATATTTGCACAATTTAACTACATCACTAACATTTTTCAGTACTTTGGGCTAAATAACACCAGACTGTCATAGAGAAAAAGATAAAATATTCAGGCAAATATATTAATTAAATTAGGGGAAAACCTATATATCTTTGTATTCAATCTTCACAAGTCCCCCAAATTTCTTCACTGAGAATGATGACATAACAATAAGGTGTTTTAGACATCCCCAATACATTTTTATTTCATCTAATATAATGGACTTCATATCACTATTATGAGAAACTATTTCCAGAGGGGGGAAAAAAACAGAATTAAATTCGAACTTTAAGGTGGAGTAAATATTTATAAAGCCACTGCAGATCCTTTATCAAAGAAAAAGAATGTTGGCTTATGTGTATTATCACTAATAAAACCAGACTCTCTCAACTAATCTAGTATCAAACCCTTAGAGAAACCTCCTTCTCCTTGCCCAATATGGGTTAAGATTGTTTATTAAATTCTGTAGCTATAGTTATGTTACCAATATTCTAGCAATGATTTTTCAAGAGTAAGGAAAGACTGTTTGGTGAGCTGAGATTGGAGCTGTGAATCGTGAGAGGAGACTACTATATTTAAACAACTGCCCATTGGTTAAAAAAAAAAAAAAAAACTAAACTAAGGAAGAGAAGGAACATGGGGTAAAAAAATAAAATAAAATAAAAATAAACCTGAAGCTGGACTTGAACAGCACCAAGGTTATTAGTTATTTGATCTGTCCATGAAGAACATTAGAGTGAGGGTAAGAATGGCTCTTGTGTGAAACAAGGTCCTATGGTCTATATTCTATAGCCTTTGACATCATTTTAATTACTAAAGAAAGAAAAGTTGGAGAGTGGATGTATTTTAACCCATTTATCATCATTAAAAACCAAAAAAACACAAAACTTTTTAAAACAAACAGAGCAGTCAAAAAATTGTAAAAATCAAACCTTCTTATTTCAAAGCAAATCTGTTAAAAAGGCAAGTTACATGCAGACTAATAGAGTTAGACTAAAGAAAGAAACAAGGATTTGAAATCCACTGAAAAATAAATTGCCAAAGACCTCATGCCTGAGGAACATAAAGAAAAACCAAGCTCCCCAGTCATTGCCCAGTGTTGCTTTTTCATGACACGCACGTCAGTGTTGTTCTTACCCTCTGAGAGGTGAATGATAACTGGGAACTGAAAGCAGAGTGGTTCCTGTGGGATCAGTAAGCATGTAGGCACATGGACCACCAAACATAAAGAATCCCACTTGGATAAACCATTTTCCTTCCCTAAAGATCTCATGCTAGAGGCACATAAAGGAAAACCAAGCTCCTCAGGCATTTTCTAAAGCTGCCTTTCTGTGCAATCTGCAGCTGTTCCCTATGCTTGACTCATGGGTATCTGGCATCACACCAGCAGACACCCTTTTGGGAGACAGAAATAAAATCAAGTTGCAGCAAGTAAAAAGTGTTAAACACTTGCTTTTGCCTTCTACCCTTGCACTCTTAGCAATCTTTTCTCCTTCAACAGTTATGTCCCTCTCAATTCAACAGCATTACAGTGTTTCTCTTTGACCTTTTCTCTGTTGACTTTAATTGTCCTGAGTTTTCTCAAGGCTCAAACAACTCTTATTAATGATAATGTATTAATTGAATTTTAATTCTCCCAGATAAGACTGATCTACAGATAGGCAAAAAGACAAAACTTAAAACAACAGAGCCCCTAATAGTCTGAGTGCTGAACTTAGCACAGAGGAAATATTTTATATTTATATTATATTTATATTATAAAATGATAAGACACTATCTCACCCTTAAGCTAGAGAGCATTCCTGTTATTTGTACATAAGGCACTACTCAAAAGATTGAATTCAAAAGAAGATGGGATACACATAAACAATGGAATATTACACAGCCATTAAGAAATGAAATCATGCCATTTGAAGCAACATAATGGATCTAGAGATTATCATACTAAGCAAAAAAAAGTTAGGAAGAGAAAAACAAACATCATATGATATCACTTATAAGTAGAATCTGAAATTTGGTACAAATGAACATATCTACAAAGTAGAAATAGACTTACAGACATAGAGAACAGACTTGTGGTTGCTAAGAGGGAAGAAGAGTCGGGAGGAGAGGATTGGGAGACACAGGTGGTACTGTATAGTGCAGGGAATTATATTTAATTTTCTGTGATAAACCAACATGTAAGATAATATGAAAAATAATATATATGTATAACTGAGTCACTTTTCTGTACAGCAGAATTAACATGTCTGCATGTGTGCGCAATCGTGTCTGATTCTTTCTGAGCCCATGGACTGTAGCCTTCTAGGCACTGCTGTCCACAGAATCTCCCAGGCAAAAATATTGGAGTGGGTGGCCATTTCCTTCTCGAGGGGATCTTCCCAACCCAGGGACTGAACCCGCATCTCTTGAATTGGCAGGCAGATTCTTTACCACTGTGCCACCTGGGAAGCTTTACAGCAGAAATTAACACACAACATCGTAAATCAACTATACTTCAATTAAAAAAATCAATCCAATGGTAAGCATAGGAGGTACCAAGACCATAGAGATATATTCATGAGACATCATATCTTTCTTCCTTCTTATTGTTTTTTCTATCTATAGATCTTACCCTGTATGAATATCTCACTAAAAGTCACTGGAGCATTTAGTAATATGTTCCCAAATGTTCTAAATATAAAAAGTAGAGTCAGAAGTATTTTAAAAGTTTGACTCGGTAAGTTAGGGAATGATGATTCCATGTTGCTATGAACATAATTGGTAGGCTGAATAAATAACCACGGGGACCAGTGACAGTCACAGTCTACATGTGTCACAGTTTACATTAACGATCAAACCAAGGGAAATGTGGGTAAAATATGGCACCTTTGTGTTTGATGACGTGTAAAATGATGATAAGGACCAAGGCATAAGGGATGCCTCATTAAGTCACTTCTCTTCCTCCTCACTTAGCACAACTGACATAATTATTTTCCATTTCTTCCTCATCCTCTCTCACACATACATATCTTGGAAATATTTCTGAATCATAAAGAAAAGAAAGAAGAATGATCAGTAGAGTGGAATTTCTTGCTGAAACTGTTCATAACTCATCAAATATCTGGTCACATCCTACAGAAGCAGATGCGGATCCATGTCTGGATTTAAGTGGATTGGATTTGTCACCTCTTACTCTAAGATCTGTGGCTGCATAAGGGCATGTCGGCCCTGAAGCACTCCAGCATAGCAACGTTTCCAGCCATAGCAACAAGGGGACTGTGTGTGCTAGCTAAATTGGAGAAGATGACCTTTATTTGAATATCTGTATATAGAGAAGGAAATATCCTTAATAAAGTTTGACACATTTTTAATATACGATGATATTTTGAAAGCAATATACTTCCATTGTAATGATATTTTTCTGTCCCTCCAGCTCATTAAAATAAGATTTTTACCTCTATGCTATATTATATTCAATAAGCCTGTCTTTGTTCTTTCTCTGGCACTTAAAAGTAATTTCTGAAATGTAGTGACTTTATTAAATGAGTTGTTATCAATAAAATGTGACTCCGAGTGAGAGTTTTTTGGATAAATTAGTAATAAGTCCAAATACTTGCCCTATTTTCTGAAGTTGCTCTTTATTAAGAAAGCATACTGTGGTTTTGAATTACATGAGTGAAATGAAATTATACTGGCAGTAGTTAATGAAAAATAATAAATAGTTACAAAGACAAGTATAATGTAAAGAAAAAAAATGACATTCCCCTCCAAAGATGTTAGTATGAAAACAGAATCAAAAGGAAACTTAATTAGAAAATTCATTCCTTAGGGGAAAAGAAACTCTTTAAAAATGAGTGCCATGGAAAACAATCACTCATAGGTTAACTGACAAAGTATGAGTTAATTTACATATAAGAAAATAATTTAAAACATTAGAAATATTCTAAACATTATCATCTCAGATGTTGTCACCAGATTCAAAATTATTCATTCCAAGTTTAGACTGAAGGTTTGGGGGGATGAAGAAATAATTCAGACCCAGAAAATGAATATTAATGTATAAAATATTTAAGGAAGACAAATTATTTTCAGCTTCTGTTGGTGCAAACAAATATTAATGACAGGGGCTCTACTGCGAGGAAGACCTACGTTGGATTTTGCCTCCTCTGTGACTTTGTTTCCTCCTCCATAAAACAGAAATTTGAAATAATCATACCCACATCATAGGACTGGTATAGTGTTAGATGAGATAGTTAAAACTCATCTGTAAGAGCTCAAAACATTCGTTATTATGATTATTGAATTTGGCATCCGTTAAAAACAAAATCACTGCAGATGGTGATTTCAGCCATGAAATTAAGAGACGCTTACTCCTTGGAAAGTTATGACCAACCTAGATAGTATATTAAAAGGCAGAGACATTACTTTGCCAACAAAGGTCCATCTGGTCAAGGCTATGGTTTTTCCAGTGGTCATGTATGGATGTGAGAGTTGGACTGTGAAGAAAGCTGAGTGCTGAAAAACTGATGCTTTTGAACTATGATGCTGGAGAAGACTCTTGAGAGTCTCTTGGACTGCAAGGAGAGCCAACCAGTCCATCCTAAAGGAGATCAGTCCTGGGTGTTCATTGGAAGGACTGATGCTGAAGCTGAAACTCCAATACTTTGGCTACCTGATGTGAAGAGTTGACTCATTGGAAAAGATCCTGATGCTGGGAGGGATTGGGGGCAGGAGGAGAAGGGGATGACAGAGGATGAGATGGCTGGATGGCATCACCGACTCGATGGACATGAGGTTTGAGTAAACTCTGGGAGTTGGTGATAGACAGGGAGGCCTGGCGTGCTGCGGTTCATGGGGTCGCAAAGAGTCAGACACAACTGAGCGACTGAACTGAACTGAAAAACAATGAAGTGAAATATGAGTGATACTATAATTAATCCCACAAGTGACCTGTGATGATTAGGACCACTTAATGTGTTTGTCAGCCTCATTTAAATTCTATTACATTTAAGAGAACCCGAATTAAATTACTTTGAAATAAACTGCAATTCAAGTACACCATGAATTGAAGAAAAACCTTGACTTTAGTCTAAATTGATGGTACTTTACTACATCTGGCTCATCCTAAAAAGCAGACTATGTGGAATGTAACCATGTGTGCAATCAAGATTAAGAAAAGGACATGAATTGTTTTACAAGGATTTTCTATCTTTTTTCTTTTTTTGATGAAGGAAAGCCTTTCATCAAAGGCCCCCTAAAAAGGAATTAGTCGTGTAATTTCTCATTATTTAATTAAACCACTCTCATCTTCCCAGGAAAACTGGAAATCCAATGAACATACTGACGCATTGAGAATTAGTATCTTTGTACATTTGTTTTAACATCAATTCTCAACACCAGTTCTCTGTCTCGCTCTCCTCCAATTTCTGTGAGCAGGCATCTTGCTCTTTCCTCTTTTGATTGTTTACTGTCTTTCCCATCCTGTGCTTCAGAAATGGGGACACTGCTGTTCCATACATCGCTCACACCCCAGTGACTCTACGTAAGTGCTGGGGCATGGCAGACACCAAATATTTGTCAAATCAGTGGGGAAAGGGGGAAAAATTGAATAATAGGGCTAGCAACTGACTATACTTTCTACTCATCACAATTCATAGATTATATAGGATACTTTTTTAAAGCACCCCCCCACCCCTCCAAAGTAGGGTGTTGAGTGGAGTGTGCTAACCAACTGAGGATACCCCGCAGTGTAACAAAACTTTTTCTTCTTGGTTCTAATTCAAGTCTTCCCATTTTTCCTCTGAGGTGCAGAAGATGGTAAACTGCATAATCCCTGCTTTGGAGTAAAATCTAAGAAAGGCAATAACACACCTAGTCCTAGCAGATGTATGCTGCAAAGATGCCTGCTTTCCTCAAAGTTTTGAAGAGAGATGGTAGAATACTGAAATATTACAACCTGTAGGATTCTCAGATTTGGTTTTGAATTTCCATGGGAGAAGAAGGAAGAAAAATATAAAGATTAATTAAGTGAAAACTATTCAAGTCACACTTAATATGATGCACTTGTAGCTCTGTTAATACAAATATTAGAATTTCTAGAAGAAAATATTACGGAATCAGTGGGGAGAGATAAATTAGGAGGTTGAGATTAACCTCCTAATTATTATATTATCATATATATCATAGAATATATAGAATAGATAATCAACAAGGACCTTAAATAAAGCACAGGAAACTCTACTCAATACTCTGCATTAACCTATACGGGAAAAGAACCTGGAAAAGAACAGATATATGTTTGGCTAAATCACTCTGCTGTACACCTAAAACTAACACAACATTGTAAATCAACTATACACCAATATAAAATTTCAATTTTCTTCAATGTAAAAAGTTTTAAAAAAGAAAATATTCCAGTGTCATTCTTTTTTAAAAATCAGGGTATATGGCATTCAAGGTCAATTGTTCACATAAGATTAAGGCTTATAACTAAAGTAGACTTCTGTTCTAAAATTTCAATTTTCTCCTGAAAAGAAATGTCAGACATCACTTAGTAAATGGAATAACCGAAGCCAAATATTTACAAGTGTGACTTCCCTATGATGGCACCAAAAACTAGTTTTCCCATCCCACTGTAAAATTACCCGTCTAGGCTTCCAAAAGACATGGACATATTTGAGGTGTCACAAACAATTCAAATGTCATTTTGTAGGAGAAAGTAAAAAACAAATCTCCAAGAAACCAAATTTAATCAAAGTCAAGAATCTTATCTGAATAAGAATTGATATTTGTTTGAGTCTATATTAAATCTACTTGATGATTCACTTAACTTCAGTTAACTTCGAATGATTCAAGTGCTGTCATAAAGTTTGGGGCAAATGTTAACCTCCTTTAATTAAGTCAGATAACTGACAGAAGAATAATTTGAAATAGCCTCTAACTATGGAGACTGAAGCACCCCCAGTAGGATTATTGCCAATGCTATCAAATTACCCATCCCCTGGAGGGATGGAAGAAGGCATCCTTATTTCAAATGAGCCTAAATCAGACTTGGGTGCAAATTAAGAGTAGATGAGAAAGAAAGGAGAGAGTAAAGAATATTCTATTTTTTCTTGGATCTAGCTTTTGTAGAATATCTTAGTCACAAAAGGTATAGAAACATCTCTAAGGACTTTCTTTTCTTATATTCAACCAAAGAATCAAAGGACTAGCTAAATCATGGTGCATCCAGTCTCCCCAAAATAAGGAGGAGGAAGAGAAGTGGAGAGACATACACGAAGGGGAAAAAAAGAAGAAAGGGAAGAACAATCATTTATTGAGTCACAGCTATGTCAGGACTATACCAAGGACTTTTCATACATTAACCATTGTAAATCTTACATCAGCCATTAGTAACCATCCCAATTTTGAAAGTGTTAGTCGCTCAGTCGTGTCTGCCTCTTTGTGACCCCATGGACTGTAGCCCACCAGGCTCCTCTTCCATGGGATTTTCCAGGCAATAATACTGGAGTGGGTTGCCATTTTCTTCTCCAGGGGATCTTCCCAACCCAGGGACTGAACCCAAGTCTCCTGTGTCTCCTGCATTGCAGGCAGATTCTTTACCTGCTGAACCATTGGAGAAGTCAATTTTATAGATTAAAAAATCTAAGGCATAGATAGGTTTAAATGACTTTCCAGGATTCTGGAGCAAGCAGCAACAATGGACATGAACTTGGGCAAACTTCAGGAGATGATGAGGGGCAGGGAGGCCTGGTGTGCCGCAGTCCATGGGGTCTGCAAAGAGCCAGACACAACTGGGCAACTGAATGACAACAAATAGCCACCAAATGCCTCCACTTTTTAAAGTATTTGCTTCAAATAACTTCCAGGAATAACAGAAAATAACAGTGAAACTTCTAAATAATGTTCTAAGCAGTGTTCCTATCCATACCCCCTAAACATCACTTCCTGAATGTGATGAAGCTCAATAGCTTCACTCAATTCATTATCTGCCTTGGAAAGGTGCAAATGAAGGCAGAAATATATACATTGAAAGAAGATTGGTCATAAAATTTATATTTACTAATTGACTCTGAATGATGATGATGATACTCGAAAATATAAACTAAAAGGAATAGTTTGCTGGTTTGTTTTAAACTAAATATTAAACACTTCCTTAGGAAACAGTCTTATTTACACCAGAATATGTTTGGTCAGATGCAGAATTTGACTGCATGATGGCTTATTTGGTGAATAGAGAGTAGGAATGGGATGAAGCTACGTGTGTGCATCTAGCATATTCAGAGCCAGCTCGCCACAATTTATTGAATCATGTGTGTGAGTTTATATTACATGCTCATTATTAATACATTTTTGTTCAAAAGTGGGACTGATTTCTTTGCTAAATATTTAAATACAAGAAAGCAGCAAACTAGTCAAAATCACCTAAACTGGCAATCCCATCGGAAATAGACAAATCTTAATATTTCAAGTATATGAGTGGACTCTATCATAATAAACATGATAAATCATTACTAAAATGAAAATGTTATCTAAGCATTGATAATTAGAAAGACAGAAAGCAGGTATTGGAGTTCTGTTTGATTCAGCCAAACTAATCAGCTAAGTAAGATCTCATTTAAAAGGAATTCAGTCAATATACTTACCTGAAATAACTCATTTTCCACCTCTGGGCCAATCATACCATCCTATCTCTTCCATTTGTGAAAAATTCAACTAATTCAGTTCAAATGATTGTATAATTGAGTTCGCTCCAAAGCAAGCCCAGGCACCCATTACAACAGCAGTATGTATAATTATAAAGGGACTTACATATTTGGTTTCTCGACCAGCTGCTCTTGGAAGAGTTGTTGGCATCTGTATGAAAATAAAAACAATTATGCTACTAAAGTAATCAAGAAAATATTAAAAGATTCAACCTCTGGGATACATGTTCACCTTTCTTTTCCTATTAAGACTTTCTAACCAGTACTCCATCTTTTCTATACAAAGCCTCCTGTTCCTTTGAAATTTATTTCACTAAGCTTTACTTTCACTTTATTATTCTCTTCATTGCTGTTATCAATCAGTTTTGAAGAAATTATATCTTGTTTATCAATGACGTTCATTCATGGATCATAATAGTTCCTCACGCAAGTTCAGAATTCACACAGAAGTCTCTATCCCTCAATTCTTTGAGCTGTTCAACTCCAAAAATATCCTCATCTGCTCCATTTCAATCATCAGCTCCCAGGACTGTTCCTAGATGTCACCTTCACAAATAAAATGGAAAACTTCTGAACTTTCATTTCTCACATCTGTCTTTTAGAGCTCTACTTCCCATCTACCATCTTCATTTTTCAAATATCCCAACACATGTCTTCAGCCTCACGGAGACTTCAAAATTAATGAGGCTTCCCAGCTCCATTACATATGCTGCATATTCTGTTATTTTAATATCTTAATTTATCTTGCTTCTTTCTCTCTTTGTGAAAAACTCACAAAAAGTAACAATAAAAACATAGGTGGATCATATTATATATATATTTCCTCTAAATTTGCACTTGAGATGCAAAACATGGTTAGAGGAACTTTCTCAATCAAGCTAACTGATTTCATTATAAATTATGAAATACATTTGTACATCAACTATATTTCAATAAAAATGAAGAATTAGCTATGGATACATGGGCTTCCCTTGTGGCTCAGCTGGTAAAGAATCCACCTGCAATGAAGGAGACCTGGGTTCCATCTCCGAGTTGGGAATATCCCCTGGAGAAGGGGAAGGCTACCCACTCCAGTAATCTGTCCTGGAGAATATACAGTCCATGGGGTTGTAAGGAGTCAGACACTACTGAGCGACTTTCACTTTCACTTTTTCACATCAAGTGAACCTGGGTTGCAGGGAGAAATAGACTACAAAGCAGCACATGGAAAGTGTTTTATTTGATGGGGGTTTTGCATCTTGGATGTGGTGGTGGCTATAGAACTATATGCTTTGTCAAAACTCATAGAATTGTACACTAAATGGGTAAATTTTACAATGGGTAATTATACCTCAATGAACCTGACTTTTAAAACAGAATTATATAAGCTACAATAAAGAACTGAACATAAAGACTGAAGAATAGAATAGATACTGAACAAATTCTTGAACTAGAATATCAGATCAAGGCATCTTCTTGGAAGAATTAGGAAACAATAAATAGAAAAAAATATGTAAAGATTAAGACATGGAATATAGAAACAAAAGTGACAAAATTATATAGTGAGAGCCCTAGGAAGAAAGAGACATTTGAAAAAATAATGACTAAAAATATCCTAAATGTAAGGGCAGGAAAAGACTGAAAACTTCAGATGAAAGGGCGAAGAGAGGATCAACTCAGATATATAAAAGAAAACACACACACACACTTAGACACATAATAGGAAAAATCAGTAAAATCATAAAGACAAAACTCTAAAAGATTACAGTGCTGCTCTATAAATGATCACTCTGTGGCAGCGTAGTAAATATCATGCTGACAAAATATTTCACAAGTTATGTTGTTGACAAGAAAGAATCTAGGCCAAAAATCTGTTGAGAAAATGGGACCTATAATTTTATATCTGGCAAAGCTATAATTTAAAAGAAAGGGTAAAATAATGCTAATCTCTGGAACACAGGCAATAGAATCAATACAAAAACACTTACCGAACACACTTTTCAGCAGGAGTTAAAAAAAAGAAAAATAAATCCAGGAAAAATCTATGAATCTTTCAGAAATCAGGATCTAAATAAAGATTAAGTATCTAGATAAAGAATAAATCAAGAAAAATATCACCATTAAAATTCAAATATAGAGGTCCAAAAGATACTAACAAACTCTGTGTGTGTGTACATTTGTACATATATAGAGCTCTTGGTTATAACTGGAAAGTGGAAAATGCTGTGGTATTTAACTTTGGAAAAATACACTTGTAAGTCTGAAAATTGATAGGAAAATAAGCACAATTATTGTTTTTAATAATTTACATGTAATTATGAACAGTAACAAAAATGCAAACAGAAAGTTTTCTTCATTTTCAAACCAATAAATGTCAAAATATCCAAAAGAAAACATTTTAAGTAGAAAATATAAAATAAAATAGCAGGAACTCATCCTAATATAAGAATTACAATAATAGCTAATGGCTTAAGGTCCCAGATCAACAGAATACCAGATCAAATATAAAAGTGATATCCAGAAAAATGTTGTCTTGAAGAAAATAAGAGCCTACAAAAGATAAAAAGTAATAGAAAATAGTAAAATAAAAAAATAACAAAGTATATATCTAGGAAAACATGGAGGAAAAACTACATATACATTATGCTTATCAGGTCACTGTTTTCATACAAGACTAAAAAGAACAGCCTATGTTGTTGTCTATGTCTATGTGTTGTCCTAAAAAATTCAAAGAAGGGATATATTTACACACGTTGCACATTCACCTTGTCACATAGCAGGAACTAACACATCATTATAAAGCAACTATACTCTAAAAAATTAATTAAGTTTAATTTAGAAAATAAAAAAGAAGGGACTTTCAAAAATAAAAGAAGGTGTACACAAAATTAAATTTAAAAAAGAAGAAGTAGGCTTGGTTTAAAATTTTCTTGTCTGGTTGTTTTCTTTTTTCCTGGATGGTTCCAGAAAAAAAAAAAAATATGATTTTTATGAGTGTCAAAAGTAAAACCACTAGGCTACTCAGGTATGACCTAAATCAAATCCCTAACGATTATACAGTGGAAGTGAGAAAAAGATTTAAGGGACTAGATCTGATAGAGTGCCTGATGAACTATGGACAGAGGTTTGTGACATTGTGCAGGAGGCAGGCAGCAAGACCATCCCTAAGAAAAAGAAATGCAAAAAAATCAAAACAGCTGTCTGAGGAGGACTTACAAACAGCTGAGAAAAGAAGAGAAGCCAAAAGCAGAGGAGAAAAGGAAAGATACACCCATCTGAATACAGAGTTCCAAAGAACAGCAAGGAGAGACAAGAAAGCTTTCCTTAGTGATCAGTGCAAAGAAATAGAGAAAAACAATAAAATGGGAAAGACTAGAGATCTCTTCAAGAAAATTAGAGATACCAAGGGAACATTTCATGCAAAGATGGGCTCAATAAAGGACAGAAATGGTGTGGACCTAACAAAAGCAGAAGTTATTAAGAAAAGGTGGTGCACTGGGAAGACCCAGAGGGATGGGTTGGAGAGGGAGGTGGGAGGGGGGACCGGGATGGGGAATACATGTAAATCCATGGCTAATTCAATGTATGACAAAAACCACTGCAATGCTGTAAAGTAATTAGCCTCCAACTAATAAAAATAAATGGAAAAAAAAAAAAAAAGAAAAGGTGGCTAGAATACATAGAAGAACTATTAAAAAAAAAAAAAATCTTCATGACCCAGATAATCACGATGGTGTGATCACTCACCTAGAGCCAGACATCCTGGAATGTGAAGTCAAGTGAGCCTTAGGAAGCATCACTACAAACAAAACTAGTGGAGGTGATGGAATTTCAGCTGAGCTATTTCAAATTCTGAAAGATGATGCTGTGAAAGTGCTGCACTCAATATGCCAGCAAATTTGGAAAACTCAGCAGTGGACATGGAGATGGAAAAGGTCCGTTTTCATTCCAATCCCTAAGAAAGGCAATGCCAAAGAATGCTCAAACTACAACACAACTGCACTCATCTCACACGCTAGTAAAGTAAAGCTCAAAATTCTCCAAGTCATGTTTCAGCAATACATGAACCATAAACTTCCAGATGTTCAAGATGGTTTTAGAGAAGGCAGAGGAACCAGAGATCAAATTGCCAACATCTGCCAGATCACCGAAAAAGCAAGAGTTCCAGAAAATCATAGATGTTTTTGACTATGCCAAAGCCTTTGACTGTGTGAATCACAATAAACTGTGGAAAACTTCTGAAAGAGATGGGAATATCAGATGGAAAAATTCTGAAAGAGATACCTACAGGTTTCAAGAGGCAGGTCAGGAAGTAACAGAACTGGATATGGAACAACAGACTGGTTCCAAATAGGAAAAAGAGCATGTCAAGGCTATATATTGTCACCCTGCTTATTTAACTTATATGCAGAGCACATCATGAGAAACACTGGGCTGGATGAAGCCCAAGTTGCGATCAAGATTGCCAGGAGAAATATCAATAACCTCAGATATGCAGATGACACCACCCTTATGGCAGAAAGTGAAGAGGAAGTAAAGAGCCTCTTGATGAAAGTTAAAGAGGAGAGTGAAAAGTCGGCTTAAAGCTTAACATTCAAAAAACTAAGATCATGGCATCCGGTCCCATCACTTCATGGCAAATAGATGGAGCAACAGTGGAAACAGTGGCAGACTTTATTTTTGGAGCTCCAAAATCACTGAAGATGGTGACTGCAGCCATGAAATTAAAAGACACTTATTCCTTTGAAGAAAAGTTACGACCAACCTAGACAGCATATTAAAAAGCCAACAAAGGTCCGTCTAGTCAAAGCTATGATTTTTCCAGTAGTCATGTGTGGATGTGAGAGTTGGACTATAAAGAAAGCTGAGCGCTGAAGAATTGATGCTTTTGAACTGTGGTGTTGGAGAAGACTCTTGAGAGTCCCTTGGACTGCAAGGAGATCCAACCAGTCCATCCGAAAGGAGATCAGTCCTGGGTGTTCATTGGAAGGACCGATTCTGAAGCTGAAACTCCAATACTTTGGCCACCTGATGCGAAGAGCTGGCTCATTTGAAAAAACCCTGATGCTGGGAAAGATTAAAGGCATGAGAGAAGGGAATGACAGAGGATGAGATATTTGCATGACATCACCAACTCAATGGATATGAGTTTGAGTAAGTTCCACGAGTTGATGATGGACAGAGAGGCCTGGCATGCTGCAGACCGTGGGGTCTCAAAGAGTCAGACATGACTGAGCAACTGAACTGACTGAAAAAAAATTCAAAATAAATTAAAAAAACAAAAGAATAGCCTTAAGTGCAAAAGGTCTGTATATGCTAGTAAAGGCTAGAAAAAATAGCAAAGGTAAGAAAGAACAACACATAACCAACAGTATAGTTTCAAAATCAGAGTCAAACCTAATGAGGCCTGCTGAAGCCTTATTTATTCTTTCCTTTTGGCAGCTGTCACCACGTTCACACTCTCTTGCACACTGCTCTTGGAGCTTTCATGCAGCCACACTGCCCTGACTTTGCTCTCAGGGTGGACTTCCGTCCTCCTTGACTGGACCTGCCCTCATTCCTTCCTGGGTTCTTCATATAGGGTGCCCACAACATCCAAATATTAGTCGCCCCCTCCCCAGCCCTCCTACCATTGCCAGATACACTGGCTTAAGGCCTGCTTGACACATACCTCGAATTTATCCTGTGCAGACAAACATAGCCTCTTCATCTTCCACATTATATCTCCTTGTCTACACTCAATGCAGAGATCAGGAGCTCTTCAGAGATTCTCCTCGGCTTCTCCACACACACCCAAACCCAAGCAAGCCTGCAAGATCTCTTTCACACCCAGTTCTTCTCTGCAGCTTCCCTGAGCCCACTCCATCCAGACCACCATCACTGCCCCTCCTAGCCTCGGCAGCTTCCTTACAGCAGCCATCAGGATCTCCCTCAGTGGCTTCCTACTATTCCCCCCATGGTTTTATATCTTCACATTTTCCCTTGGAACTCAAACTTCATGCCACGGCATGTGAGCATCCTCACCAGCCCTGCCCCAGTCTTCTCACCTCACTTCCCACTGTTCACCCCAGGCTTACCACACTGCAGCCACATGGGCCTTCGTCACACACACACTGAGCTCTTTCCTGCCAGAACATCTGCAAATACTTACTCCTCTTCCTGAAATTTATCATCCCTGATCTTTATATGCCTGGCTTCTCTCCATCTTGGTCTCAGTTTGAATCCTACTTGCAGACTGCTATATCCAAAGTACAACCCTCAGAGTGGAGAAAATGGAACCCTCTTGCACTGTAGGTGGGAGTGTAAATTGGTGCATCCTCTATGGAGAACATTACAGAGATTCCTTAAAAAACTAACAGTAGAGCTACCATATGATCCTGCAATCCACTCCTGAGCATATATCCAGAGAAAATTCGAGTTTGAAAAAATACATACACCCAATGTTCATTGCAGCACTATTTACAATAGTCAAGACATGAAAGCAGCCTAAATGTCCACTGACAGAGGAATGGATAAAGAAATGTGGTGTGTATATACAACAAATATGCCATAAAAAATAATGAAAAAAAAATTAAAAAAATAATGGAATAATGCCATTTGCAACAACATAGCTGGACCTAGCAATCATAATACTAAATGAAGCAAATCAAACAAAAACAAATACCATATGATATCATTTATAAGTAGCATATTAAAAAAGGATACAAATGAATTTATTTACAAAACAGAAGCAGATCCACAGACAGAAAACAAATTTGTGGGTACTAAAGGGGAGGGTGAGGAGGGGTACATTAGGTGATTAGAATTAACATATACACACTCCTATTAATATATATCAAATAGATAAAAATAAGGTTCTACTGTATAATACCAATATAATACTACTATACTCAGTATTTTATAACACGTATAAGGAAAAAGAATCTGAAAAAGAATATTTGTGCATATTACACACAAATGTATATATATTTATGTAAATATATATACATATATTAACTAAACCACTGTGCTATAACCTGAAAAACTAACAACATTGTAAATCAACTGTACTTCAATTAAGAAAACAGCTAAGTACACTTGTCAAGTTACTCTGCCTCACTCTCCTTTATCACCTTGGTGCCTCACAGTGCCAAGCCCATCACTAATAAATATATGCTAAATAAAATAACTGCCTTAAATTTAATGGCCCATAATAATGTAGTTTTCACTTATAAGCATTAAATATTTGCTAAATAAATAAATAATATAGATGATTACTCACATTATTTCTTAAATCCTATTCCTGTTACATTTAATGTAATATGGGGTATTTTTATGTTTAACAAATGAAAAGAAAAAAAATACCTAAAATTTATTCAGTAACTCTGGCAAATCAAAGCTTTCCATCTTTAGATTAAAAGACATAAAGAATATACAACAAAATAGATTACAGATAGAGAAGGTATAACTATTTGCAGGTCCTGTCTACAAAAATATAAATCATCATACTGACAATGATTAATTACCTGGCTTCAATGTCATTATTAAAGGATATCTGTCTATAATGTTCCAATTGAAAGTCAGGAATACTCTTTTAATTATAGGCAATTCTATACATTTAAAATCTACTTTAAACATGACACTGTAAGTCAACTATACTGTAATAAAAATTTTTAAATAAATGCAATCTACTTCCAATTTTGAAAAAGAATAGGCAAAAAAGCATTTATACTAATTCCAAGGGACAAAATAAGACTGGCCTAAAAAACTTACAATTAACAATGCATTATTGTTAATTAAAATAACAATCAATACAAGAAAAACCACAATCATTTTAAAATTTGGATAAGTGGATCTATACAAAGTATGCAAAAAAAAATTTGGAGAAATGTAATATTTTATCCTAATGAATGAACATGGATATATGATAAGAAGGAAATATTTAAATATTTACTAATAACAATTAATGTTGTAAGTAAGTAAAGTCGCTCAGTCATGTCTGACTCTTTGCGACCCCATGGACTGTAGCCCACCAGGTTCCTCAGCCATGGGATTTTCCAGGCAAGACCACTGGAGTGGGTTGCCATTTCCTTCTCCAGGGGATCTTCCAGTCCTCAAATAATATAAAATATCCAGGATTCAGTCTCTCTGAGTCAAAGAACAAGGAAATAAATTTAGTCAACCAAAAGAAAAGAATTCCAGAAATAAAGACGTTCCTTGGAAGAAAAGCTATGGCCAACCTAGACAGCATATTTAAAAGCAGAGACATTACTTTGCTGACAAAGGACCATCTAGTCAAAGCTATGGCTTTTCCAATAGCCATGTACAGATGTGAGAGCTGGACCATAAAGAAGGCTGAGTGTTGAAGAATCAATGCTTTTGAATTCTGGTGTTGGAGAAAACTCTTGAGCATCCCTTGGACACAAGGAGATCAAACCAGTCCATCCTAAAGGAAATCAGTCCTAAATATTCATTGGAGGGACTGATGCTGAAGCTGAAGCTCCAATACTTTGGCCACCTGATGTGAAGAACCGACTCATTGAAAAAGACCCTGAAGCTGGGAAATATTGAAGGCAGAAGAAGGGTATGACAGAGGATGAGATGGTTGGATGGCATCACCAACTTGATAGACATGACTTTGAGCAAGCTGCGGGGATTGGTGAAGGACAGGGAGGCCTGGCATGCTGCAGTCCATGGGGTCGCAAAGAGTCAGACATGACTGAGCAACTGAACTGAACTGAAACCTCTTAGACTAATGAAAGCTCTTACCTCATTTTCCATTTCTTCAAAGTCTAAGGGCTGTGAATTACATAAGGACTGAAGCTATAGTTTCTGATTAGAATAAGCCACACACTCTACATGCAGTTCCATATTTGAAATGTCAACATATGACAACATAGCCTCATATTTTGGCTTCCAAACTGTTTTGAATGTAACCTACAGGTAGAAACAGATTTTCCTGCAGCCTGTACATACAAGCCTATACCTCTACATGTAAACAAATTGAAAGAAATATCAACAATAGCTACCCACTGGTTGGAATAATAGAGTCTGATGGACGCTTTACATCCTTACCGTCATATTTTAAAAACAATCATCTGCACATTATCCTTTTAAGGTTTATTTCTAATTTATTTTTTGGCTGTTTGGGGTCTTCACTGCTGCATGTGGGCTTTCTCTAGTTGCAGTGAGTGGGAGCTACTCTCTGGTTGCGGCACTTGGTCTTCTCATTGTGCCGGCTTCTTCTGTTGCAAAACACAGGCTCTAGGCACACAGTCTCAGCAGTTGCGGCTTGTGGGCCCTAGAACACGCCGCCTTCAGTAGTTGCAGCATGCCAGCTTATCAGCTGTAGCTCCTGAGTCGCAGAGCATGAGTTCAGTGCTTGTGGCACAGGGGCTTAGTTATTCCACAGCAGATGGAATCCTTCCACATCAGGGATCAAACCTGTGTCCCCTGAACTGGTGGGCAATTCTTATCCACTGCACCACCAGGGAGCTCTCTTACTATCCTATTTTTAAAATGCTGTTTGCTAATAACAAACAAAAACAAACAAACAAACAAAAATACAATGCTGGTTTCTATCCACTAATTCCCCAGATCACTATTGGGCCTTGACCTTTATTTTAAAAATAATTACCCTAGTAACTGTTATGGTTGAATAAATTATATTAAATATATATACATACTTTGATTGTGTCAGAACCCAACAAAGTCTGTAGGGAACTTGAAGGAGAATCAGAAGAATGCTAGGAAAAAAAAAAAAAAAGGACAAGCTTAGGATGCATCCAGCCTCGCCAAGCAGAGGGAAATGAAGTGAAGCGAAGCAAAGGTTTGAATTGCACGGTCTAGTCTAAGGCATTACCATGGACAAGGAATCCTGTAAGACCTTATCAATGGTAGCACAGAGCTCTTCAGTTTGCTGCCTGAGCTGTGCAGGGGAACACAACTGGAAGAAGTGAAACCAGGCACTGGGTTAGCAGAGAGTTTCGGGGTTGTATTTCAAAAGCAGGGCTGGATCTGAAGCCATTACCTCCAGAGGTGGGTCTAAGGTGTTGTCCTTAGAAATGCTGTCCGTCTTGACTGGTTCGTCTAGTGCCTAGTGATAATAAATGAAATGGTTCTCACATGAGGTTTTTAGTCAAATATACAGATAGTAAAGTCTGAATTCAAAGAAAGCTTTGGATGTCTCAATGTTTCCAAGAATAATCATCTTTGAATCATTTCATGAGCTGCTGTCTGACATGGAGGCATTGCCCACAAATGTCCACCTTCTGCTATGGAAATAGTACCTCCAATATAAGAAAGCCCGTAGTTCCTGTGGGCACAAGCCCCATTGGTGCCCCTCTGGCTTTTCAAGGTAAACATTTGAGGGGCTTTTCCCTTAGGTGGGAACCTTAAAGATTGGGACATTCTATGTCCAGCCTAAAATCTAACGGAGGAGCTGGGAGCTGGAGTCGCCCCCCAATTGTTTGACACTGTACCAGGGGCAGGGTTAATGGCAAGAGTGTATCTCAGCCCTTCCTGCCAGGTTTGATGTGGGTATTTTCTTATTAATCTGAAATGTTGGAGTCACTCAGGTGGGTTCTGGATTTCTCTTGGAGGGAATTTCTCCACGTGCAGTTTGCACATTCGGCATATCACTGGGAGGAGAGGTGTTCAGAAGCCACCCACACTGCCATCTTGGTCCCTCTCCTTCATCATGTCTAATATTTGTGTCTACCTGCTTTTTGCTTAATCAAATTCCAGGTAGGATTATCCATTTCTAATCTCTTAATTGGACTAATTTTTGGCTTTGACCTTTGGCATACTCATTCCATTTCAGTCATTTCTGCTTATGACTCATTATTTACTTCTTTATATAGTTTTTGAATTTATCCTTTTTTCCCTCAAAGAATCCTTTTGGTGGCATTCTGCAAGTTGTGATATGTATATGATCACTATTATACAATGCTAAACATAATTTTTAAATATTTCCATTAAGTTTCCTTAGGCTTAGTTAGGAGTTACTTAAAAGTAGTTTTTCTTTCTAATTTTTAGGAATATAAGTTTTTTATCCAATTTTTAAATTACTACTTATTTAGTTAGAACCAAAGAATTTCTTCAAAATAGTAGTTTCTTATGTGGTTTGAGATGTATGGTATAAGACATGGAAAGTTTTATGTAAATATTCCATAATATCTTCTCTAATTATTGGCTGCAGGGTTCTATATGTATGTGTGTGTATCCATCATATCAAAATTTTTCACTGTTTTTTTCAAATCATGTTTAGCTTTATTGCATTCTTATGCATGCCTATTAACTGAAATCATAAAATATGACATAATTGTTAATTTCTCCTTGCGATCTTAGAACTTTTGCTCAATGTAGTTTGAAGTCATTTTATTAGCTACCTTCATAATTAGAAGCATACCTTCTTCATGAATTAAATATTTGTATTTATGATGTGTCTCTCCATATCTATAACAGTACTTTAGGCCTTAATCTCTATTTTGCCTGATACAATCAAATGTGTGTATTAGTACTTTTTACTATATCATTGCCTTTTTATTTTCAACTCTCTGCATCCAAGCATTAAAAATCAGTGTTTTTTATAAATGTCTGGAATTCATTTCTTAATCTGATCTAATAACATGTATCTTTTAATATAAGCTAACATTTATTATCATTTGTTTCTAAAATATATTTGTTTTACCTTTGTCTCACTTTTTCTATTTAACTTTTATTCAGATTTTGAATTAATTGATTAAATCTAATAAATTTAATTTACTGTAATTTATTTTTTTCCCTGCACTAATTTGGATATCATGCTAGACAAGGCTTAGGTTCACCAAATTACTTCATTTTCTCAGGCAAGGATATACATTTCCTTGAACTTAAGAACTGAGGGCTTGTGACTGACTTTTCCTAAGTGATGTGAGCAAAGGTGATGCATAACTTCTGATGAAAGTCGCTTAAGGGTGGATATGACTTTTCATCATCCTCTCTTTCTTCTTCAGATAACTGAAAACATGAGGTGGAAAGAGACTACATCACTGAGCCACGTTGTATCACCAAGGTGAGCTGTACCCCATTGTGATGTGGGAGAAAATAAATATTTACTGTGTTAAACTAACTCCCTTAGTTCAATAACACAGAAGAAATTGTCTAGAAGCTATTTTTTCAAAATCCATTCCTTTACATTAAATAAAACACTAGCTATGGTCACCTAATAAAAATGCTTGAGCTTTCCTTTTTCCTACCATAAAAAATGTATCTCTTTTCTTCTCCTCCTCCTCCATCCTTCCTACTTAAAATTAATTATGCATAATAGATAGCAGGGAACAGAAAATATCATAGAGACCACTCCTTGTTGTTGCTCAGAAAATTTAATTTTTCCTCGACATGGTGTTCTAACCACTTCCTATTTACCCCATGGGCTGGGGTGAGGGAGGGGAAGGGGTTCCCACTCCACAGTGATAGGGCCCCTGAATACATGACCCTGGGCGGGTGAAATCAAGCTCAGCGCAATACTCAGAGGTGGGCATGGCCCAGGGAACAGAGTCTGTCTTCCATCAGGGCTGCAGGAAAGTAGTGCTCAGGAAAGAGCAGGGGCTTTGTAGGATCGAGTGAGATGGCCCTGGTTCCTTAGAAGGCTATGGTCACCTTGATTGAACAGTATGCACTGCACCTGGTCGGTTTGATAGGGAGGGTTGGGGGACCATGTCTGGAGAAGCAGAATGGGGAACAGAGCTTGTAATTAAGCTATCTGAGTCCCTCCCAGTTCTACCAGATGCCAAGCACATAATATTGGGCCTTAGTTTTAGGCTTTACACCACACATGGCTTCCATGATAATAATTATAGAAAAGAGAAAAGTCAGAAATTAATGATCAGAATTAGGAACAAACTCCTTAGGAGAGAAGTCTGGTCCAGACCTTCCTTGCCTCTCCACCATCACCTTCTAAGCAATCCTCCCTTGCCTGCTGCTCTTTAACCACAAGGGACTTGGGTTTTTGAACTTGTGTTAACCTTCCAATCACACGTCATTAACTCTGCCTAGATGGATCTTTCCTCCACAGTCAGCTAACTTAGAATTCCTACTCACCCTAAAGATCTTAATCTAAGTCCTTCATAATGGTTTTTGGCATTTGAACCAGGCAAAGTCTTTCACTCCATCCTTGAGATGCCACATCATTCCACACATGACTTAAACATATTGTATCATCATTATTCTTCGACTGTATCTCTATCCTACTGGACCACTTCTCCCACTACAATTATGTAACTGTGGTATTTATCTTGGTAGCCTCAGGATACAGCACATGACATGTCCTCAGTAAAGATATTTAGGATGAAATGGAAGGGTAAACTGACAAATAAATGTAGTTAAATGAACCGTAGAAAGAATATAATTTCAATAAGCCTCAGTAAAATGCTCTAGAGAAGGAGGTTGAACTCTGAAAATTTTAAATAATAACTTATTTTCCCACATTTCAATTAAATTTGTTTACCATCAAAGATCTGAGTATGTGATCAGTTTAATATAATGTGCAAATATTTTTTCAGCCAAAATCAACTAGGGTTATTATCCTGGTTACTTCGTAGGAACTTACTAAGCAAACACATCCTTTATTATGCAACTTAAAACACTGATGTTTACTCAAGGAATAAAAAAACTACTTAGAATGCTTGGAAAATTAAGGATAACTAGTATTATTAATATATCAGCAATGCTGAAACCTTGAAATGAAATATCCAAATTGCATTAAAATTTGGAGGGGGGATTATTTTGAGTTTAAATAGCCTTGAAATTTTCTAGAATTGATTTTTTATTGACAAGGAGTTCTCTGTCAAGTATATCATCTTGATCCACTCCTCCTAGCAGACTTTTTTTTTTCCTCTGTGGTACAAAATATGTTAAAAGAAAATACATTAAATCTCTATTAACATGAAATGTGACCATAGATTGCTTTTTGACAACTTAGCAGGACTGTATTGATGTTTCTTATTTATTTTAAGTGAAGTTCTCTCAGAATACTCTCCAGTAAAAGGTTTTATAAAAACATGTATTTTCTACCAGATTGGAAGATAGCCAAGCAAGGCATAAAGGGAACATATTTTGAATCCTATTTTTAAAGGTTCTTAAGTAATGGTTAGAAGTATCCTGATTAAAAGTTGTTATATTTTGCTCTGCACAGCCAACTTTGGGGCCCAGTTTTTGAAAAGAGACATAGTCTCTTTTTGACTTTTAGAAAAAAATAGTTTCTGAATTCAGTATGATTTTCTAATTAAGGGTCAAGAACCAAGAACACCATTGAAAATCAGTCTTCACGAGTTATGCCTACGCATTGTAATAGGTGTTCCTCATCCCAAAGCAGCAGCTCTCATGGAACCGCAATCCCTGTTAAGTAAGACATGTTAAATCAGCAGACTGATTAGAACCTGCTCTCTTTAGAAATAGGATTAAGTGCTAAAAATCTGAAAACAGTAGAATTAGAAAGTAAATTGTTTCCAAACAAAAACTTATCTAAAAGGACTGGTAAACTTTTTGTGATGCCACAACTTGCTAACTGGATTGGATTTCAAAAATGTCATGGATAAGTACTGTATTTTAGTAATGACAAAATTAACCTCCCAAAAAACAATTCAGGCAGAACCCAAATGTTACTATACTTAGTTAACCTGAGCAGGAATTTGGTAGAAAAATCCTTTAACCATAAAAGATTTGCTTGATTTTCAGTCATTAATACAAAATCATTTGTAAGACTGGAGATATTCTCAGGCAAATAAATCTCATTTTGATTCTCTAGTCGGAGAATAGCTTTCAGACCTGAAGAAAGGGGGAAAATGTACACTGTAAGCCAAAGGGGTTTCCATTATAAAAGTACAGCTTCTTTAAAGATCAAGGAATATTTATCAGTAGACTATTTTCATGTGATTGGTTTAAAAATTTCAAGAATTGAGGAAATTTACTTGGTGTTTTTAATCCCAAGCTCTTTGGAGGGTTAAATATCTGTTCCTCGCACACAGAAGGAATGGATTTTTGGCAAATCATTAGGCTAGTTTCAAACCCACTCATCAAGGCCCAATGGCAAAGCCTCTGGACTTTTTCTTCATTTAATCAAGGATATCAGAAGGATGTTTCTGATTTCCAGCCAGCACTTCCTCCAATGCAATTCACCTCCTCTTTCAGTAACTCAAGGAATTGTGCTGGTCTGTAAACCCTCATTCACTCAAGTCTTGTTAGAACTAAGCCATTTTCAATTCCCTTTAACTGTTCCTCATTTAAAAAAAAAAAAAAAAAACTTTTGCTGCTCTAATTTAATGAATATTTAAACATATTTTAGCAAGTAATTAAAAAATTATACAAAACCATCACCTCTTGCTGAATATTTCACATTAGCTAATTGACATCACTGCTGCATGCTGAGTAGGGAAAAGCCAGGGGGTAATCAGATCCCACTTGAGGTCCATTTCAGCAACTTATAGCCCTGCTGCTTTTGGAAATGAAGTTGACATCCTGGAGCATCAAAATCCTTACAGAATTGTGAAGATAGTAAAGCATTTAGCTCAATGTCTGATACACTAAAGGACTCAATATGGTGGCTGTCATGGTATTCTTTAAAAGGCGCCAAGTCTAAAACCAACTTACTTTCCCTGTAACAGAAGGCCCTTTATATCTTTTCCATGGAATTAGAGTTAATGAGACTTATTCTACTCCAAAGGAAGACTCCTAACTGCCATACACCAGGTATCTTTATTTTTATAATCCTATGAGCAAAAATTTGGCTTAAAATCCTGTGAAATAAAACTGGAAATTTTAGAGACCTACCCGGGTGCAAACTGAATTAATTCATTCAATGAGTGCTTAACAAAAACTACTGCATTTTCTCACAGTTTATAGTAGGAAAAAAGAAAAAACCAATATGTGTATTTAAATATGGTTTAGTAAGTGTTTTAAAAGAGTAGCTGAGTGGTAGACAACTACCCAAGGGCAACCAGTTAGCATAGATTTGGGTCCTGGGCACTTCTCCGTTGCTCAACAAATTGGGAACACATTTACTTCTTGAAGTAATCTAAATTAAGACACTCACTCTGGTCTAGACCATATGCTTAAGTTAGTAACCAGATTTTGTTAAATTTTTAAGACATGCATTGATCTTAAAATAGTCTCACCCAAAGATATATGATTAATCTGACTGGAGTTTAACAAGTCACCTTTAAAAAAATTAAACTGGCAACTTAGAACAAAACGTTCACATTGACAAGATATCTCAAATCTTTACTTTTCTATTTTTTTAGCATAGTTCTTCCTATTGTCTTTGAAACAGCTGTTTATATTCTCCTTCCACCAGGAGAAATAAAATGATTTTCCTGTAATCTTCATTTAAATAATTAATCCTATAGTTTATAGGTGCTATTTATAACATTGAGCTACTCTAAAATTCTTTCAAACACACATAGGTTATGAATTAAATGCACAGTAATATCATTTGTTGGAAAAATTAGTATGTAACTGTAGCCTTGATTTTATCCTGAGAGATATTTGTGAAGAAGGCAACAGATAAAGTACTTCCAAAGAAAAAGCGTATTATTTCATGGAAAAATAGCAATCACCGTGAGACAATAAATATTCATATTATTTGATTACAAGGAAACATTCCTTTATCTTTCCTATCTTTAAAACAATTGCACAATAAAAATAATAATCCATGCATTTAGAATGTAAATGTGTTTCCTTAAGTTTCACTATTTACCTATTGCTATAGGACTTAGATGATGAGAAAAATTAGTCAATAAGAGAGAGACGTTTAACCTTCTCTGAAAAGGATAGCAGTACCCACATTGAGAATAAAAAATAATGTCCATATAAAAATTATTTCCTCTACAGAGCTTGGTATATTGTTGAACATATTGTAATAAGGACAGTCATGAATGCAAGTTCATCTAATTATTTTGTTCCTGCTTTATAATCACGTGTATTACATCCTCATCTCAGTCTTGGAGAAGATGATTATTGGCAGGAGATTAAGTCAAAGACCTCAATGCCAACACATTAAAACATGAAGCCTGACATTCATCTTTTCCTGTAAAGCCTTAGTTAAGGCTTAAGCTAAATATGCTTCCCTCCTAAACATTCATGGAGGGGAAATGATAGGAAATGGAATAAGCTATAAATTTAAGTTTGATGTGGACAATAAATTATAGAACAGAAGTACCAGATACTTTATATCCCTTGTCAACAAAATGTACTCTTTTGACAATTATGGGCTTCATCAAGGGGTGATTAAAGCTGGAATCAGTTGGGGGATTCAATAAGAGCTTAATGTCTCATCAGAAGGGATGCCTGTATTTCAATTTGGAGAAAAGTTTGCTTTAAAAAATAGTATTATCTTTTTAAGTGATTCTGGTTCCTCATTAATTATACTATACGCTATAAAAGAAAACATGGTATAAAAAATCTGACTGGGGGAGAATTGCTGAATTATCTTAAGATGAAGTAAATGGGTTCATTGCATCTTCAAGGCGGTCCCCAGCATGGACCCTAACAGTACTGTAATGACACTGTGGCATCACCCTTCTTCATTGTAGTGTTCCACATGATATTAAAGTTTCTGGGATTCAACATATTCCAAACTACAAACTCTCCGCCAAATAGATGAGCTTCTTATTATAATAGTCCTAATTTACCCACTCGATTCAGAAATAAGTCCCTTTGATTTTGATGGCATAGGATGAGTTCTATTGTATAAACCAGATTTATTTTTTTTAAACTACAACCATGAATGAAACAACACAGTATCATTCAAGAAATATGACTGTTTCAATAGAAATAAACTCTCATAAAATCTTGGGATAATGTTTTTGTGATTTAAAAATTCTTTTTTTTTTTTTTTAATTTATTTTTTTTCTTCCATTTATTTTTATTTGTTGGAGGCTAATTACTTTACAAGATTGCAGTGGTTTTTGTCATACATTGAAATGAATTAGCCATGGATTTACATGTATTCCCCATCCCGGTCCCCCCTCCCACCCCCCTCTCTACCCCATCCCTCTGGGTCTTCCCAGTGCACCAGGCCTGAGCACTTGTCTCATGCATCCAACCTGGGCTGGTGAAGTAAAGTTTCTCATTGAAGAGTTCATAACATAAGAAAGCCAGCAAAAAAAAAAAAAAAAAACATGGAATTATAAAAGGCTCTAGAGAAAAACAAGCATCATGTTATATCCTGTGACCCTGAAGCAATTCAAGTATCTGTGGTCCAAAAACAATATCTTAGCCAAGAGAGAGTTATCCACACTAGATAAATATATTGTGTGCTCAGTCAGGCTAATCCCTAGTGAATAAATGCATTAGATATTTTAAATTAGATATCATGATATTTACAGATGTTGTTGTACTAAAAATAAAAATGATAATTTTACTGAAGAGTATGTTTTATTTGAAATTAAAAACACAAATCCTCTCCTTTATGAACTTGCGTTAGGTTCAGTGAAAACCAATACCACCAAAGACATTTATGAAATGTGTTTTGATGAAATTCAAAATTAAGCTAGTCATTCTTCACTTTTAATGAATGACTAATAAAGTATAATCTTTAAAATCCATTGAACTGAAAAAGACAGAGATTCTGAAACCAGGAAGTCTTCACTGCTGGTGAGGGAAGAGCTTCTCTCACTTCTGCGAAGGCAGGCCCTTGGGAGCAGATTTTGGAAACGTCCATCTAAATGGGCAGAGGGTCTATGATGAGGGAACACTTCTACTATGACTCCACATAATAACTCTAGATATAGGATAAGGGGCATCTGGTGACACGGTGATCGTGTCACTTCCTCAAGCCTCCAGAAATCTCCTGATATTGGAAATCTCCCTTTTTGTGGGAGTTGGGGCAGGGGGACCATGCAGCATGCAGGATATTAGTTCCCCAACCCAAGAACTGAACCTATGTCCCCTGCAGTGGAAGCTCAGAGTCTTAACCACTAGACCACCAGGGAATTCCCCTATATTATCCCTCAATAAACCATAAAAGGTCAAAATTCAGAAAAGAAGCTAGAGGGAAAAGCTACCCATCTCCCTGCAACCAAGTAACTCCCACCCCAGTTTAAAGGATTCAGATATACAGAGCATACTCTGGGCCACAATTGGATAATAGTTTGTTGTCAGAGATACACAATGTAAGA
Source organism: Odocoileus virginianus (assembly GCF_023699985.2). Classification (NCBI taxonomy): domain Eukaryota; kingdom Metazoa; phylum Chordata; class Mammalia; order Artiodactyla; family Cervidae; genus Odocoileus; species Odocoileus virginianus. The sequence continues at coordinate 37,025,412 of NC_069700.1, read as the reverse complement.
GATACTGTCATCTAAAGTTCACTTATACACCTCTTAGCATTCCCCACTAACAATTCCTACTTTTTAGACAAAGGAATATACAGAATATGAGAATATACAGTTTTACTCTCCAGATCATGCTAAAATATATATTTTAGCATGTAGATTCACAAACAGTGGTCAAAATATCACCTGGTTGCAAATACTAACATTTGACAAATAATAATATTTGAAAAGTCTAATTGCACACACACAAAAAATTGGGCTTCATGCAGTCAAAGATATATTGCCTAAATAAATAGCATAAAAATAACATAGGGACTATATCATGTTATAAACTTGGTAATTGATTTCATTCATTTCTTCCACTGGGACTTTATTAGAACCTTTGTAATGGACTTGTGAAACAAGAGGCTTTAATTTAATTTACCCACTGAAGCAGAATCCTGTAATTTTACAGTTAATGACTCTTAATAGCAAATCAAAAATGCCCTGGAGCCATGTGAAAGCAGCTGGGTCACTGGAAAGGATTTCCACCTTCTATCTCATTCATGGAGGTCAGATCAGTGAGATGGATAAAGATGTTCAGACCGTGATCGGATTTAAGAGGTTAAGTGAGGTGCTTGGCTAATGTATTTCCACCCTGTGGAAGCCACATAGTGTGTTAAAGTGAAAGTGTTTGTCGCTTAGTCATGTCCAATTCTCTTTGGCCCCATGGACTGTAGCCCACTAGGCTACTCTGTCCATGGAATTCTCCAAGCAAGAATACTGGAGTGAGTTGCCATGCCCTCCTCCAGGGCATCTTCCCAATCCAGGGACTGAAACTACATTTCCTGTGTGTCCTGCATTTCAGGCAGATTTTTACCATCTGAGCCACCTATGAATCGCCCAGTTTGAGAGGCAGCCAGTTGCCCAGAGGTAACCCCATTTTACCTCCACTCTGCTGACTGACCACTGTGAACAGAAGTGGACACCCTTAAATAAATTTTTTTAAGATTTTCTATGTGGACTTTATTTTTAAAGTCTTTATTGAATCTGTATAATCCTGCTTCTGGTTTATGCCTTGGTTTTTTGCCTGCGAGGTATGTGGGATCTCAGCTCCCAACCAGGGATTGAATCCGCACTTCCTGCATTGGAAAGTGAAGTCTTAATCATCACAGGACCACCATCCTGGAAGCACTTAAATATTAACAATTATTTACAATTCCAAAGGACAGGGATATACTCAGAGATACACGATGTAATCAAGTTTCCCAGAGCTGCCTGACAGCTCCTACCCAGACTCTACTGATAAATTAATGATGTCTCCAATTCTATTCACCAACATGCTTTCACCATGTCATCCTAAACTAAAAGCATTTTATTTTGGTAAATGCAAAACTTGAAAACAGAAATTTTCTAAAAAACATGAACAATCTTAGAAAACATCACCAAAAGGTACTCTGCTTTTGAACCAACACTGACCTTCTGTTCCAAAAGCAATGTGTTTGTTGGGATTGCTGCAAAAGCCTTGTAGCTGGACCTGGTCTTGTATTGCTAGAATGGGGGGTAACCAGAAAGTAAGAATGGGGTTGAAAAGGGGAAAGAATGTGACATAACTTTAGACCAGTTCTACCAAGTTAAACGACACATTATCAAATGAAGGAAACAATGATTATGCTTCAACAACTTGCTTTTGACAGAAAAAATTAGCTCTTCATGTTAATGTTTTATTAGAATGAGAAGCAAAGAAATACCACAGTAAAACATCCAGCCTAGGGATTATAGGCAAGTATATGCTATATCATTTCAGAGTTTTAAAACATTCTTTTTTACACAGTTATATGTAAATTTCTCATTGGCAGTATGCCTGACAGGAATAATATTGTATAAATATTTGGGGTATTTTTGCTTGATTCTCAAAGGAATGTGGATCTTTTTTTATGGTGCTGTAATTAACAAATATTATTGCAATAAGTTTAATTGAACTCAATACATTCTCTTGCATCATTTATTTAAAAAGTGATCAGAACACATAAAATTCAGCAATGATTTTTAAAAAAATAGTATTTTGAATAGATATGATAGCAATTTAACTCCATAATGGGAAAACTAGAAGGCCATGCTCTTGGTCTTAAATTCATTTTTCAAACTTCATCACCCTCTCCTGCACTTTCCAATACAGTGATATTAAAGAATCAAAAGAAAATATTTCAACTTTTAAGTAAAAGTTAGTGTAATCTAATTCAGTTTTGTAGAGTATTTGGGGTCGAGCATGAGAAAACTGTAGAAATCAGGATCACAGACATAATCAAAATCCCAGTGTTGACATTGCTCTGGGTGCCAAGTTCAAGGCTCCTCTCACTTCAAAAGTTCCTGTCTCAGGCAGCTTCCCCACCGGCCCCAAAGCTGTAGGAAACAGGCACACAGCGCCAGGCTGTCTTCATCCCCTGCAAGCAAACCAAAGGATCTACAGAAGAAGACAGAGTAATCAAGTAAAATTAAAAAATGCCAGGGCCGGAAGAAGCAACGCTTCAGCCCCTGCAAGCCCCGAGTCTCTCTGTTGACCTGGTACAGTAAGCCCCCTACATATGAACAAGTTCCGTTCCAAGAGTGCATTGGTAAGCTCAATTTGTTTGTAAGTCCAACAAAGTTAGCCTAGATACTCAACTAACACATTTGGCTATATAGTACTGTACTATAATAGGCTTGTAATGCTTTTCATACAAATAAAATGTACATAAAAAACAAACACAAAAAGTGAGACAGTTTCAAATTTACAGTACAGTACCTTGAACGGTTCAGTAGTACAGTACAAAAGCTGGGGTATACGGGCTGGCATGAACGCTCACATCTTTGAAAGGTTGAAACCTGAAGGTTCATATGTAGGGGACTTACTGCACGGCTACAGTCTCCAGAAAATAACGTATTTAGATTAAGGATTGAAGCAAAATGCCATCTCAGCACGGAGAATAAGAGCTGGCATCTATAACTAGGCAAACAACATGCATTGCCTCATTTAATTTTGCAGAATCCCTATAACTAAACAGTCATTAAGCAAAGGCTGTGTGGTGAGTTCAGATGACTCATCTAAGACCACAGCCCACATAAAATCTAAAAGATTTGGAATTCAGGTCCACCAGGCCCATATTTCTCAACAAGATATCTTCTCCCAAGGAATATCTAAACAGATAAATAATGCAGAAAAAATGTTATTAATACTCCACAGTGGTTTTGTGGATATTTAATTGCAACAATAGTTGCAATAATAATAATAACTAACAATCACTACAAGCCAGGTACTCTCTAAAAGCTTACTGTGTATTATCTCCCTGAGCTATCAAAACAAACCTATGACATAGATATTATATTACATTCACTTTATATATGGAAACTAAAAGGCTTCCCTAATAGCTCAGTTGGTAAAGAATCCGACTGCAATGCAGGAGATTCCAGTTCTATTCCTGGGTCATCAAGATCCTCTGGAGAAGGGATAGGCTACCTACCCCAGTATTCTGGCCTGGAGAATTGTATGGACTGTATAGTCCATGGGGTCGCAAAGAGTCAGACATGACTGAGAGACTTTCACTTTCACTTCAAAGCAGAGAGACACTAAGAAAGAATGTATCTAAGGTCATTAGCTACTAAATCATCGCTGGGATTTGGACATGGGCTCTCCAGGTCAACAGCCATGATTCATCTACCATTGGACCTCACCTCATCTTTCAGGGTGCATAATCATTTATAACCTGTGCTCTCTCCTATCCTCAGCTGCTCCAAAGAGTATAGCTGAAAAGCTTGGTCAGAGCAATATCTTGCTATTATACATGTAATGCCATATAATCTGAGAATCAGAAGTGAAATTGAAGGTACTTTGTTCAACCCCCCCAGACAAAGCAGGAATCTCTCTGATCCCTTGTTCAGCCATATCTCCCAAGGTAGCATGTTTAGTTCTGTTAGAATTAGTACAAAATTCTCCTTTATACTGAGATGAGTATGCTTCTGCTAACTTACTCCTGGAGGACATTGGTCCTCTTTTTCCCTGTTTGACTGAGAACTCTCTTCTGTGTGATGGTTATGCAGCTGTTTCTATCAACCCCTTCCCTACTGATCCTCAACTGAAGAACTCCACTATCATTTCCTCTTGTCAATATTCCTTTAACATTTTTTAAATTTAATTTTGATTTTATATTAGAATGTATTTGATTTACAGTGTTGTAGTTTAAAAATGATACAAATGATCTTATTAAAAAACAGATGCAGACTGATAGAATTTGAAAACAAATTTATGTTTACCAAAGGAGAAAGGTGCGGGGAAGGATAAATAAGGAGTGTGGGATTAACATATACACACTACTATATGTAAAATTTAAAAAGATATGTTTAACTAGATATATTTTTAACACAAGGTAGAATATCATCATCATTTGCATGATATTGACAATAAATTTGATTAATACAGTGAAGATAATAATCATAGGAATGGTCTCCTTAGTTTCTGTGGTATGTTTAGAATACAGAAGTGAGTGAAATTGAAGTCATTTTACATTATTGGAGCACCGTGACTATGCTATAGCCTAAAATTCCTAATTTTTTCATCTTTTTTTAAATCAATTTCTTTTAATTGGTGGCTAACTACTTTACAGTATTGTGGTGGTTTTGCCACACATCAACATGAGTCAGCCAGCCACGAGTGTACAGGTGTCCCCTCATCCAGAACCCCCCCAAGTCACTCCCACCCCCATGGAGAACAGTGTGGAGATTCCTTAAAAAACTGGAAATAGAACTGCCATACGACCCAGAAATTCTACTGCTGGGCACACACACAGAGGAAACCAGAATTGAAAGAGACACATGTACCCCAATGTTCATTGCAGCACTGTTTACAATAGCCAGGACATGGAAGGAACCTAGATGTCCATCGGCACATGAATGGATAAGGAAATTGTGGTACATAGACACAATAGAATATTACTCTTTCATCTCTTTTTAACATTTGATTTATATTTGGTTGTCATTGTAAACTGCAAAGATAATTTTATGTTATTTCATGAACCATTTTTATCTTCATTCAAGTCACAAAGTAAGGATAGAAAGCTCTTACCTACTGGATTCTGCCAACCTGGTGGGCATCGATCCATCTTGTAAATTTACTTGGATACAGCAGTCAAACTAACGGAGTCATTCAACAAATTATTATTGAGTATCTACTTTGTCACGTGCATTGTTCTAAATATTAGAGATTCAGCAGTAAACAGAACTCACAAGACTTTACTCTCTAGAGTTAATATCTCATTGTACTGAAACAAACAAACAATAAACAAGTAATAAAGAAAAGTCCTAGAAAGATAAATAATATTCAGAAAATTAAAGTAAGATGATGAGATAGAGAATGATCTCAAGGATGCTTTAGATTAAGTATTCAGGACAAGTGGGAATTCACAGGAATACATCACTAGATCTCTAATAGGTCTAGTGGAAGATAGGAAAAAAGGAAGGTATCTTTCCTTGTTCATGATATCATGAGAGACATCACAAAAGCTGGAACCTGGAAGGCATTCAACAAATGTCTATTGCTTTAAGAAAATCTCTGACTTCCAGTTATAGTTGTTTTTGCAAACATTCACAAACTAAGAAGTTGCCATAATTTTCAGAATTTACCTTGGAATTTTGTGTTTAAAAAAAAACTGCTTTCTTCTTTTTTCTGGTAAATCTCTTCTTTTCCATAATTTACAATAGTTTTGCAATAGAAGTAGAAATTTCATCTTTCTTTTTTTGTGATACAATTTTTCTAGACCATGAGATTGAACATCTTTACATCAACCAGATGTCCTTTCTCGTACTTCCTGTATCTGGAGCCTCGTGCATCTCTAAGATACATGTTCCCATCATGGATGAAGGCAAAGTGAGCACGGTCAAATAAGAAAGATCAAGACTGAATGTCAACATATTAGAATCTAGGTGCTCCAGAAAAACATCTGCTTCTGCTTCAGTGACTATGCTAAAGCCTGTGACTCTGTGGATCACAGCAAACTGGGGAAAAGTCTTCAAGAAATGGGCATACCAGACCACCTGACCTGTCTCCTGAGAAATCTGTATGCGGGTCAAGAGCAACAGTTAGAACCAGACGTGGAACAATGGATTGTTTCAAATTGGGAAAGCAGTACGTCAAGGCTTTATATTGTCACCCTGTTTACTTAACTTATATGCAGAGTACATCAAGCCAAATGCTGGGCTGAATGGCTCACAAGCTGGAGTCAAGATCGCCTGGAGAAATACCCATAACCTCAGACATGCAGATGACACCACCCTTATGGCAGAAATGCAAAAGAGCAAAATGGTTGTCTGAGGAGGACTTACAAATAGCTCAGAAAAACAGAAGCTAGAGACAAAGGAGAAAAGGAAAGATATACCCATTTGAATGCAGACTTCCAAAGAATAGCAAGGAGAGACAAGAAAGGCTTCCTCGGCAATCAATGCAAAGAAATAGAGGGAAACAATAGAATGGTAAAAACTAGAGATTTCTTCAAGAAAATTAGAAGTACCAAGGGAATATTTCATGCAAAGATGGACTCAATAAAGGACAGAAACGGTATGGATCAAGACAAGCAGAAGATATAAAGAAGAGGTGGCAAGAATACATAGAAGAACTATTAAAAAAAAGATCTTCATGACCCAGATAACCACAATGGTGTGATCACTCACCTACAGCCAGACATCCTGGAATGAGAAGTCAAGTGAGCCTTAGGAAGTATCACCACAAACAAAGCTAGTGGAGGTGATGGAATTCCAGTTGAACTATTTTAATTCCTAAAAGATGATGGTGCAAAAGTGCTGCACTCAATATGACAGCAAATTGGAAAACTCAGCAGTGGTTACAGGACTGGAAAAGGTCACTTTTCATTCCAAACCTAAAGAAAGGCAGTGCCAAAGAATGCTCAAACTACCGCACAATTGCACTCATCTCACACACTAGAAAAGTAAGGCTCAAAATTCTCCAAGCCAGGCCTCAACAGTATGTGAACTGTGAACTTCCAGATGTTCAAGCTGGTTTTAGAAAAGGTAGAAGAACCAGAGATCAAATTGCCAACATCCACTGGATCATAGAAAAAGCAAGAGAGTTCCAGAAAAACATCTATTTCTGCTTTACTGATTACGCCAAAGCCTTTAACTGTGTAGATCACAAAAAACTGTGGAAAATTCTTAAGGAGATGGGAACACCAGACCACCTTACCTGCCTTCTGAGAAATCTGTATGCAGGTCAAGAAGCAACAGTTAGAACCGGACATGGAACAACACACTGGTTCCAAATTGGGAAACGTCAAGGCTGTATTTTGTCACCCTGCTTATTTAACTTATATGCAGAGTATGTCAGACGAAATGCCAGGCTGGATGAAGCACAAGATGGAATCAAGATTACCAGGAGAAATATCAATAACCTCAGATATGCAGAGGACACCACCCTTATGCCAGAAAGTGAAGAGGATCTATACAGCCTCTGGATGAAAGTGACAGAGAAAAGTGGAAAACCTGGCTTAAAACTCAACATTCAAAAAACTTAGATCATGGCATCCGGTCCCATCACTTCATGGCAAATAGATGGGGAAACAGTGGAAACAATGACAGAGTTTATTTTCTTGGGCTCCAAAATCACTGCAAATGGTGACTGAAGCCATGAAATTAAAAGATGCTTGCTCCTTGGAAGAAAAGCTATGACCAAGCTAGACAGCATATTAAAAAGCAGAGACATTACTCTGCCAACAAAGGTCTGTCTAGTCAAGGCTATGGTTTTTCCAGTAGTCATGTATGGATGTGAGACTATAAAAAAACGCTGAGGGCTGAAGAACTGATGCTTTTGAACTGTGGTGTTGGAGAAGACTCTTGAGAGTCTCTTGAACTGCAAGGAGATCCAATCAGTCCATCCTAAAGGACATCAGTCCTGAATATTCATTGGAAGGACTGATGCTGAAGCTGAAACTCCAGTACTTTGACCACCTGATGCGAAGAATTGACTCACTGGCAAAGACTCTGAGGCTAGGAAAGATTGAAGGTAGGAGAATAAGGGGACAACAGATGAGATGGTTGGTTGGCATCACTGACTCAATGTACATGAGTTTAAGCAAGCTCCGGGAGTTGATGATAGATAGGAAAGCCTGGCCTGCTGCAGTCCATGGGGTTGCAAAGAATCTCACACGACTAACCAACTGAACCGAACTGAACTGAATGGCAGAAAGTGAAGAGAAATGAAAGAGCCTCTTAATGAGGGTGAAAGAAGAGAGTGAAAAAGCTGGCTTGAATCTCAACATTAATAAAACTAATGGCATCTGGTCCAATCACTTCATGGCAAATATATGGGGAAAAGGTGGAAACAGTGACAAATTTTATTTTCTTGGACTCAAAAATCACTGCAGATGGTGAGTGCAGCTATGAAATTAAAAGATGCTTGCTCCTTGGAAGAAAAGGTATGACAAACCTAGACAGCATATTAAAAAGCAAAGACATCATTTTGCCAACAAAGGTGCATACAGTCAAAGCTATGGTTTTCTAGTAGTCATGTACAGATTGTGAGAGTTGGACCATAAAGAAGGCTGAGCACAGAAGAATTGAAACTTTTGAACTGTGGTGCTGGAGGAGTCTTGATTGTCCCTTGGACTCCAAGGAAATCAAACCAGTCAATCCTAAAGGAAATAAGTCTTGAATATTCATTGTAGGGACTGATGCTGAAGTTGAAGCTCCAATACTTTGGCTACCTGTTGAGAAGAGCCAACACTTTTAAAAAGACCCTGATGCTGGGAAAAACCAAAGGCAAAAGGAGAAGGGGGCAGCAACAGATGAGATGGCTAGATAGCATCACTGACTCTTATTGCCATAAGAGATGCCTTTTATGTTCACTATATTTCCTCTGTGTTTTCTTAACAATATTCTAATTTGGAACATATTTCTTCTTCAGCATTTCAAGACTTCCAGGTATTAAATCAAATATATTGACTTCTCTTCTTTGGTTTAAAATTACAAATCACTCCAGTCACTATAATTATAACTCAAATAATAATAATAGGCTGTAATATTAAAGACTGGAATCACCATTAACAAATCATACAAGGTAGAACCAATGAGGCTGACTTTGAATCCAGCAAAAAATTCAATGATAACTATTGTATCTCTTTAATTTTCAATCTATGCTTTGAGCCATCATTCAATAAATATTTCTTAAATATCTACTACATGACAAGTGCAGGGCAAAGTTTAAGTTTAAAAAAAGAACTGGTATTTTTGTATGCAAGTTTATCAGAGCTAATTCTATTTATAGGCGATGCTAGATATTGCAACATAAATCCTGGGTATGAAAATTAGGAAAGCAAGAACACCCTTCCCCTTCAGAAAATATTTCCCACCACTATTGTCACCATCTCCCCTTCACTGTGTGTGTGTGTATGCATGCTAAATCACTTCAGTTGTGTCGGAGTTTGTGCGACCCTATGGATTGTAGCCTGCCAGGCTCTTGTGTCCATGGGATTCTCCAGGCAAGAATACTGGAGTGGATTGCCATGCCCTCCTCCAAGGAATCTTCCCAACCCAGAGATGGAACCTGTGTCTCTTACATCTCCTGCATTAGCAGGCAGGTTCTTTACCACTAGCGCCACCTGGGAAGCCCAGGTAAAAGTGTTAGTCACCCAGCTGTGCCCAAGTCTGTGGACCCTATGGACTGTAGCCCCCCAGGCTCTTCTGTCCATGAGCTTTCCCGGGCTAGAATACTGGAGTGGGTAGCCATTCCTTTCTCCAGTGGATGTTCCCGACCCAGGGATTGAACCCAGGTCTCCTGCACTGTAGGCAGATTCTTTACTGTCTGAGCCACCAGGAAAGCCCCCACCTGCCATCACTGACATGGTAAATTCACCAAAGGCTCTAGTAATAAAGAGCTAAGCGACCTCAGAACAAACTGTACTCCTTGCCTTGAGAATCAGGGATTTGAACTCATGGTTACACTTTCAGTACAGTCAGCGTCCCTGTAGGCGTGCATCGCATGGCTGAGAGCATCACTCCTGATGTCCACTTCCTGCTCTGCAGGGACCACGTTTACACTGCCCTAGTTAGAGTCTCCCTGAGATGAGAGCTCAAGCCAAGCCCTGATCCAATTCACAGAAGGAGGCTGCCCAGACACGTCCCTTACATCTGAGTTACTGGCAGAACGCAAGGTCCACACTGAGCCTAGTAACTACAGTGGTGTGGGCGTAGCAGGCTGACTGTAGGTAACGGCCAGGCAGAGAAGGTGCAAGCTACTAGGAGAAGTTCCCAGAACAGCTCTTCCCAGTTTCCTTCTCCACAGCCGATTTATTTTTTTGTGTTTCTATCAAATGTATAGCATTTATTTCATTGCATTACAAGATTCTGCCATCCTTATTAGCTTCATAGGTCATTTAGAGGAGAGATTGTATATTATTTCCAACACCTAGTACCAACCCAGAAAAGAACAAATGTTCAGCAAATATTTGTTGACTTAAATGGAAGTATTTAATTAAAAATTACCGTAAGATTCAGGAAGTATAAAAAAAACAAAATTTTGATTCCTCATCTGCTGTTCACGACTTAGAAAAGTCTCTTCTTTGAGTTAAACTGCACAATCATCCCTTAGTAAAAATGCATAACTCCCTGAGGATTAAAAAAATAGGGCTTTGGTCAACCACTGTCACTTGAGTGTGAATCCTTCCTAAGACAAGTTTGGAAAAGCTAGCTGAAGAGAAGCAAAAGAATGGGATACAGAATTGGTTAGTTCTGAGATGGCAGGGATGTGACAATTGTGAAAATCTAGAATCCCCAGAAAGGTGCCAAGGTGGAGGATGTGGAGAAGACAGTGGGAGAAAAGCAGAAAAAGTAAACAAAAAGATACACATGTCTAGCATCAGCTTTTTTAGTATTTTACATACAGCTGGCTTTGATGATGGCTGAATGTTTGCTAATCTACCGACAAAATATACCCAGAAACACTATCTTCTCCTTCACTGCCACCAGAGCCTCCATCATCCATCACTCCTCCACCCCCAGGTGGTTGCAATAGCTTCCTAAGGTCTCCTATTATCCCTCTCACCCTCTAACAGTCACAGCAAAGCAGCAAGATAGATTAACTTATGTCAAATGAATAAAAGTGGGTCATTTGTAGAGACGTGGATAGACTTATAGAGACTGGCACACAGAGTGAAATAAGTCACAAAGAGAAAAACAAATACTTTATATTAAAATGCATATGTGGAATCTAGAAAAATGGTGCAGATGATCTTATTTGCAAAACAGAAATAGAGACTTGGACATAGAAAACAAATATATGGATACCAAGTGGGGAAGGGAACTGGGATGAATTGGGAGATTGGGATTCACATATATACACCATCGATAGGTGTATATAAGATACAAAACTAACTGATGAGAACCTACTGTATCACACAGGGAACTCGACTCAGTGCTATGTGGTGACCTAAATGGGAAGGAAATCAACAAACGAGGGGATGTATGTGTATGTGTGACTTCCCAGGTGGCTCAGTGGTAAAGAATCTGCCCGCAATGAGAAGACATCGGTTCTGTCCCTGAGTCAGGAAGATCCCCTGGAGAAGAAAATGACAACCCACTCCAGCATTCTTGCCTGGGAAATCCCATGGACAGAGGGCCCTTGTGCAGGCTATAGTCCACGGGGTTGTAAAGAGTCAGACTTCACTTAGTAACCAAACAACAACAGTATGAACATGTGCAGCTGATTCACTCCACTGTACAGGAGAAACTAACACACACTGTAAAGCAATGACACTCCAATAAAGATTAAATAAATTTAAAAAATAAGTCATCCCAATGGTCCCCTGACTTACTCAAAATAAACATCAAAGATTTAACACAGTAAAGAGTCTGAAATGCAGTACTTGGATGCAGTCTCAAAAACGACAGCAAGATCTCTGTTTGTTTCCAAGGCAAACCATTCAATATCACAGTAATCCAAGTCTATGCCCCAACCAGTAACACTGAAGAACCTGAAGTTGAATGGTTCTGTGAAGACCTACAAGACCTTTTAGAACTAACACCCAAAAAAGATGTCCTTTTCATTATAAGGGACTGGAATGCGAAAGTAGGAAGTCAAGAAACACCTGGAGTAACAGGCAAATTTGGCCTTGGAGCACGGAATGAAGCAGGGCAAAGGCTAATAGAGTTTTACCAAGAGAACGCACTGATCATAGGAAACACCCTCTTCCAACAGCACAAGGTATGACTCTACACATGGACATCACCACACAGTCAATACCAAAATCAGATTGATTATATTCTTTGCAGCCAAAGACGGAGAAGCTCTATACAGTCAGCAAAAACAAGACCGGGAGCTGACTGTGGCACAGATCATGAACTCCTTATTGCCAAATTCAGACTTAAATTGAAGAAAATGGGGAAAAACACTAGACCATTCAGGTATGACCTAAATCAAATCCCTTATGATTATACAGTGGAAGTGAGAAATAGATTCAAGGGATTAGATCTGATAGACAGACTGCCTGAAGAACTATGGATGGAGATTCATGACATTGTACAGGAGACAGGGAGCAAGATCATCCCCAAGAAAAAGAAATGCAAAAAAGTAAAATGGTTCTCTGAGGAGGCCTTACAAATAGCTGTGAAAACAAGAGAAGCAAAAAGCAAAGGAGAAAAGGAAAGATATAACCATTTGAATGCAGAGTTCCAAAGAATAGCAAGGAGAGATAAGAAAGCTTTCCTCGGTGATCACTGCAAAGAAATAGAGGAAAACAATAGAATAAGAAAGACTAGAGATCACTTAAAAGAAAATTAGAGATATCAAGGGAACATTTCATGCAAAGATGGGCTCATTAAAGGACAGAAATGGTGTGGACATAACAAAGCAGAAGATATTAAGAAGAGGTGGCAAGAATACACAGAAGAACTATACAAAAAAGATCTTCACGACCCAGATAATCATGACGGTGTGATCACTCACCTAGAGCCAGACATCCTGGAATGTGAAGTCAAGTGGGCCTTAGGAAGTATCACTACAAACAAAGTTAGTAGAGGTAATGGAATTCCAGTTGAGCTATTTAAAATCCTAAAAGATGATGCTGTGAAAGTGCTGCACTCAATATGCCAGCAAATTTGGAAAACTCAGCAGTGGACACAGGACTGGAAAAGGTCAGTTTTCATTTCAATCCCAAAGAAAGGCAATGCCAAAGAATGCTCAAACTACCACACAACTGCACTTATCTCACACGCTAGTAAAGTAAAGCTCAAAATTCTCCAAGTCATGTTTCAGCAATACATGAACCATAAACTTCCAGATGTTCAAGATGGCTTTAGAAAAGGCAGAGGAACCAGAGATCAAATTGCCAACATCTGCCAGATCATCGAAAAAGCAAGAGAATTCCAGAAAATCATAGATGTTTTCGACTATGCCAAAGCCTTTGACTGTGTGGATCACAATAAACTGTGGAAAATTCTGAAAGAGATGGGAATATCAGGCCACCTGACCTGCCTCTTGAGAAACCTGTATGCAGGTCAGGAAGCAACAGTTAGAACTGGACATGGAACAACAGACTGGTTCCAAATAGGAAAAGAGGTACATCAAGGCTGTATATTGTCACCCTGTTTATTTAACTTACATGCAGAGTACATCATGAGAAACAATGGGCTGGAGGAACACAAACTGGAATCAAGATTGCCAGGAGAAATATCAATAACCTCAGATATGCAGATGACACCACCCTTATGGCAGAAAGTGAAGAAGACCTAAAGAGCCTCTTGATGAAAGTGAAAGAGGAGAGTGAAAAAGTTGGCTTAAAGCTCAACATTCAGAAAACTAAGATCATGGCACATGGTCCCATTACTTCATGGCAAATACATGGGGAAACAATAGAAACAGTGGCTGACTATATTTTTCTGGGCTCCAAAATCACTGCAGATGGTGACTGTAGCCATGAAATAAAAAGACGTTTACTCCTTGGAAGGAAAGTTATGACCAACCTAGACAGCATATTAAAAAGCAGAGACATTACTTTGCTGACAAAGGTCCATCTAATCAAGGCTATGGTTTTTCCAGTGGTCATGTATGGATGTGAGAGTTGGACTATAAAGAAGCTGAGTGCAGAATTGATGCTTTTGAACTGTGGTGTTGGAGAAGACTCTTTAGAGTCCCTTGGACTGCAAGGAGATCCAACCAGTCCATCCTAAAGGAAATTAGTCCTGGGTATTCATTGGAAGGACTGATGTTGAAGCTGAAACTCCAATATTTTGACCACCTGATGCAAAGAGCTGACTCATTGGAAAAGACCCTGATGCTGGGAGGGATTGGGGGCAGGAGGATAAGGGGATGACAGAGGATGAGATGGTTAGATGGCATCACTGACTCAATGGACATGAGTTTGGGTAAACTGAGGGAGCTGGTGACGGACAGGGAGGCCTGGCGGGCTGAGGTTCATGGGGTCGCAAAGAGTCGGACACAACTGAGTGCCTGAACTGAACTGAACTGTGCTAAATATCTTGTGATAATCTATAAGGGAAGAGAATCTGGAAAACACCATATATATATATATATATATTTATATATATATATATATATATATATATATATACTGAATCACTTTGCTGTACATCTGAAACTAACACAATATTGTAAATCAACTATGCATCAGTAAAAGTAAATAAATTAAAATAAAATTTAAAATATTGAAGACTTAGAAGTGGTCCACAAGTCCTCATAGGACCAAGCTCTCCCAGTTACATCTTCCTCTGACAACTGCAGCTTCCCCCACTCACTCTACTTTGCCACACTGGTTCCCTATCTGTTCTTTGTACTGGCCTGGTGGTCTGTGGCCTTAGGAATTTTTCCTGACTATACTCTCTCAAGAAGCATCACCTCCACAGATGTCACCCTCTCAAAGAAACCTATCTCCACCACCCAATATAAATTTATGAAAACCACCACCTCTTACCCTGATAGACTTTTCTCCAACCCACTTATGATCTTCTCATAGACAAGACAATTTACTTATTGAGGACGGAGGGTTGTTTCTCTTTCACCGTAGATTATAAACGTTCTTTTAGCAGGCATTTTGTGCAATTTTATTGGTTTCAACATCTTCACAACTTTGAAATGTATACATAATAAGCACTCAATGCATATTGATTGTAGGAATGAGTGATTTGTTGTGAACCCAGATTAAAACCTCCATTTTTCCTCATGAAGGTACATTTCATACTGTTTGTTTCCCAGATTACATGAGGATCAGCAGAAATGGAGACAGTCACATAGAAGCTTACCACCAAGTTTCCAGTGTGATATATTTGGAAATGTTATGATGCCTTAAAGGAATGAGAGTTTATAAATAAAACATCAGTTTTATTTATAATATTATAATATTATTATATATTATTATATCATATATATTATATTATATATATTATATATTATTATTTATAATAAAACATCAGTTTTATCAAAGTTCAGGAAATATGAAAAAGCTCCCAAATGATTATCTAAATAAGCTATGTGCCTAGACAGCATTCAAGCCAGGGCAGCCACACCACTGGACCCTCACAGAGCTCTAGACCATCATCAGTGAGGAGCAAAATGAATGAGTTTTTGATATAATGACCATCCCAAATTTCCATATAGAATGCCATGATACCCACTAGGAAAAAAATATAAACTATTTTATAAGTGAAGGCCAAATATATTAGAAGCCCAAATACAACTCTGTGGATTAGTTTTCTGATATTCAGACTTCCCCAAGGCGAAAAGAAAGGTCTCCAACAATACACATGTTGCTCAAAAAGCCATGGGAGCAACACTCAAGGAGACACCCCTCCTGTCCAGGGCCATGATTATAATGTGAAGTCGTATTTTCAACCATAGCTGAAATTAAAATATAGCATTACATTATACAGACTCAAAACCTTAAGATTCTATCTATGAGAAAGAAGTATCAGACACGTCTTATCCCTGAATTTAGCTCAGCATTATCCAGCTGTTCCATTTTATTTTCATATAAAAGGAGAATAGGGCCCAGGCTTGGAACTAATATCTTTCAAGCACTGATGTTTTAATTTGCTCATCTTCTGTATTATAGGACCACTCTCCTTTTGCGATCTGGCACTGAGGGAAGCTGATCTAAATCTGAAACTCTTTGACTTCAAAGAGGGTTCTGTGCTCAGGTTAGAACCACAGTGGAAAGAGCCAGATAAGAAACTCCATAAAAACACAGAAATTATTTGATATCCCAAAGCTTTTGTCTATTTCCTCCTATCAATCTATAAAATAATCTTAGCAATTTAAGCAAAGCTAGTCAAACATCAAAAGAAACTGGGAATTAGGGGTAAGTTTATCTCTTCCAGTATCCATCAGTGTTCATTTTAATGAACTTTTTATACTCAAGTTTATATACGTGTGTGTGTGTGTGTGTGTGTGTGTGTGTGTGAATCCCCTGGTGCCTCAGACGGTAAAAGAGTCTGCCTGCAATGTGGGATACCCAGGTTCGATCCCTGGGTCGGGAAGATCCCCTGGAGAAGGATATGGCAACCCACTCCAGTATTCTTGCCTGGAGAATCCCATGGATGGAGGGGAATGGTGGGCTACAGTCCATAGGGTCGCAAAGAGTCAGACACGACTGAGCAACTTCACTTTACTTTCTTTCACATATATATATATAACTCTCTCTCTCTCTCTCTCTCTCTCTCTCTCTCTCTCTATATATATATATATATATATATATATATACACACACACACACACACACGGCTGATTTTTACCTAGAGAGATAATAGCAAAAAAAATGAGGAAATAAATATGATAAAGAAGAGTGTTATTCAAGAGAAACTAATTTTTCAGAAGTTATTATAAATTTTATCCATTATATGAAATATTTTTCTGTTCAAAGAAACAGATAAAAATGGATAAATTATCACTACTCTTCATATTTTAATACAGTTCATCAAATTTTATCATGCATTTCTATAAGTTTGAATTATACGAACTTGGAAATAAAGAAACTAAACAGGAATAAATAAAGCAAATGCCAAGAATTCTTCAATACTGGGAGTAGTAAGTGAGCTGTGAAGGAACAGGTCATCAAAAAACTTGATTTTAGGACAAAAAGATTTTATCAGAACTCCCTTCAGGCTCATCCTCTTCCAGCTCTTCAAAAACAGGACAAAACATAAGCAAAGCAAAGTGAACCACAAACAGAAACTCTCTAGAGAAGCCAGTGGAGTAAAACTACTTTTCACAGAAGTAAAGAATAATTTAAGTATAACGCAGTGTGGTTTAAGAGATAATTGTCAATAAATTCAGGAAAAGGTAATGTTTAAATCACCAGGGTTTTTTTTTCTTAATATATCACAAATGAATTCCATAATAATATATATGTATTGAAAAAATAACCACCAGCTCATTTACTTCAAATAAACCACTTTTTCAAATTTAAAATTAGGGTAAAAGATTTCTTCTATCCCATTTGCTTTTTAAAATAGAAGGACTTCATAATCTGGAAAATTACATTTTAAAATGATCCAAATATTATATCAGTTGATCATTCTAATCATCATCTCATAATGATGATTTCCTTCCTAAGAACTAATAAATCAAGCTAAAATTATAATGAATATGAGTTATTGCTTTGTTGCAGTAAATCTCAGTTAAAGAAAAATGGCTTCAAGATTCGGTAGACTTCAATTAATATAAATGTCATCTCAGTCAGCATAAGAAACATTACCTGAGCAAGCTATTCATTGAACAACAGCTTCTTGGTACAGAGAATGGAGAAAATAATATGACCAATCTTATACGGTCATAACAAAATTAACAGACATAGTCTCTTCTAATTAAATTTTAACAGCTTTGTGTAACTACTATGATGGTTCATGATTCACAGAGAGTATTTGATCTCTGTTACTGTAATTATCACTGCTATTATCACTAGTTGATGAAAAGACCAGTATTCTCATGTGTCCACATACATTCATCTGGGACCATCTTCTGGATATTTGATCAGGTCATTTAACATTTCTGAAATGCCAACTGCTTTCCTCTTCATTAAGCTAAATCCTAAACAATTCCAACAGGCCTGACATTTATGATAACTTCCCTCACTAACCATATTCCATAACAATATTTCTCTGAATTCAGTGACCTTTTATATACATAATCTGTATTATACTGTTAATATTGCCTTGTCCTTGCTTTCTAGGTTTACTGTAAATTTACTAAGTCTCTACAGCTTCTCCACATTATATATATATATATACACATGTATGTGTGCATATGTGCTAAGTCGCTTCAGTTGTGTCCAACCCTTTGTGATCCTACGGACTGTAGCCTGCCAGGCTCCTCTGTCCATGGAATTCTCAAGCCCACTGGAGTGGTCTGTCATTTCCTTCTCCAGGGGTCTTCTGACCCAGGGATATAACCCACGTCTGTTTCTTGCATTGGCAGGAGGGTTCTTTACCACTAGCGTCACCTGGGAAGCTCAGATATATGTATGCTTTTCTGCTAAATAAAAAACTGTATTTTAAGACAAAGGATTATCTTTTCCTTAAAAATAAAACACATATCCTCTAAAAAGCTAGTATAGCAGTGGGCATACAGTAGATGTCTAATACATGCTTTTAAGGTGAATCATATTGTAACCTTAATAGGTTAAGATCTTATTAATACAAGATCATGTGGCTCTTTCATCTTTCCCATGATTAGTTCACCACCCTGACAGTGATAGAGTTGAACACAATCTCCATGGAATCAACCTGGATGCTCTAATGGTGTTATTTCAACACACTGAACTGAAAATCCCAATCCCCTTCTAAATTCAGGTATTTTCATAATTTTATTTCATGTGTATAATAATGACTGAATTCTAAGCTATCTAACTAACCACAGATAAACTCCAAATCCTAAGTTACATGGGAACAGCTGGGAAGCCGGCAGAGGTGCTATTCTAGAGCAGAGATGTCTTCTTCCAGGACAAACCAGCCACTAATGCTATGAGTAACTCCTTCAAATGTTTCCTTTCTCACATTAAGATAGATGCTGATCCACATCCTTGTTCAACAGGTTATGTCGAAGCATTTAAAAGTCAATATTTCTCCTCTCTTAATTCTATTTCCCTATACCCAGCCTGTCCACTCTTTCTGTATTTTATAATCATTATGTATTTAGTGTTTAGAATAAAACAAGTAGTTTTCACATACAAAGGAAATTTCTATTCTATTTTGCCATATATAAATAAATATATAACTAAATACATATTGATTTAGCTTGAGGTTTATGGAAAGCAATAAAGAAATCAACATTGTAGAAGGGGAAAAATTAATAATAATAAATAAATGCCAGCAAAGGAAATAGGAAGTTTTCAAAGTGACTTTGCAATCATTTGGGGCTTGACATATAAAATTCCATTTTACACTAATCCTATCTACTATTCTATCAGTATAGGATATCTTGGTGGATAATAGGGTTCATGTTATTAAACAAATCATAAATGTATCATATTCCCAAATCTCATCTAACTGCTCTAATTCCATCTTTGGGATCAATAATATAACTCGTTATGCCTGGGAAAAAAGTGCCCTTAAGGCCATAGATATAAAAAGATACCAGAAGAGGATTTGCAAAATCAAAGAGGTTTTCAGAAACATGCACAATTTTAAACAGATTATAGTTCATCCACACATTCAAATATACCAAGTCTTATATCCTCTTGCACTACCTCCTTGTAGGAGCAGAATGAATATCATAATCATTGATTTTCCCCTGGAAAAAAAAATTCTTCTGTATTTCAAAAGCAGCATGCACCATGCAACGTGCAAAAGAAATACCTTGGGTTTCTTATTCTCAGGGCCTGCTGACATGGACAATGTACAAGGTGAACTCAGCTCCTGGGTTCTTGTTAGAGAGAAGGGAGGTGACGGGGCTGAGACAGATGACCTGTGCTCAGATACAGAGCTTTCGGGTTTCCCAAGTCTTGAAGGCGGGCTAAGATCTGGGCGCAGCGCGGAGGGGCTGAGCTGGCGTGCTTTTGTGGGAGGATTAGCCAGGGGGAGAGCAGAGGGCCCCAGACGGGGAAGAGAGGCAGAGCTGGAGCTGGAGACAGGGGCTGGGCGCGGAGTAGACGGAGTCTGCCCTTGGCCAGAGGCCAGCGCTTGTGCGCTCCTGGATCGGTTTATCAGGTTTGAAAGAGCTGGGGACGGATGGTAGAGTCTCTCTGGTGAGGAGAGCCTGGCCCTTGGGTTAGTGGGAGGAGACACAGAAGACGATGTGGAGGAAGGTGATGCAGAAGCATGCGAGCAGATATCCCTGGGCTTTCCCGGGCCTCTGGGGTCAGCATCCTGTCTGCCTTTGGAAGACAGAGGAGAAAAGCTTGGAGGGACGGGAGGCAGACCCACGGAGCTGGAGGTACCGGTCTGCAGCTGGGAAGTCACTGGGCTGCTCTTCAGAGTCGGGGATGGCATTTTCTCTACAATCACAGAAGCGAAGCTGCTACTGCCCTGTTTTGGGGGAGAAAGGGCCGATGCCTGGGGAGAGGGAGCAGCTTTGGTGGGAGAAGAAAAGGGGAAGGATGGCTGGCTGAGGTGGGAAACCGGGTTTTCCCTTTGCTCGGGAGACCCCGATCGCAGGGAGCAACTTGAGAGGGATTTCTTAGGTGTGGGTGGGGTTTGTTTGGCTTTTTGATCAAGCGTGAGCGTGGAGGAAGCCAGGGAGTTGAGAGAGAAGGTGGGACAGGAGGCCGGGGAAAGGGGCCTTTGGTGGGAAGGGTTGGACTTGAGGATGGCAGTGAGAACCGAAAGCCTGGAGGGCACCAGGGGTTTCACCCCTGGCCTTGAGAGGCTCGCGCTGGAGGACGCTTGGCTACAGACCGTGGAGGAAGAGCCGTGGAAAGGGGCGGGGAAAGCTTTGGGACTCGGCGAGAGCGAGTGCGTGACGATGCGGACTGGGATGTAGGAGGCTGCACCCGACTTCAGAGAAGCACCGGAGGCTGGTGAAGGAGAAGAGGCTCTCGGACTCTCTTTGGGACTAAGGACGTTCGAGGTGACCGTCTTCTTGAGGACTTCGGAAGGCTGCCCCGGGTTTTGCTGTGCTGCGCTTGGACTGGATGAAGGAGAACCTGATACCTGAGCGGACTGGGGGACCTGTGACGTCGAGGACGTGCCCTTCGGTGCAAAAAAGGGTGCAGAGTGAGCGGAAGTTTGAAAGTACGTGGTTGTTTCTTCTACCAGGGCCCCACGGGTATCCAGCCTCCTCGAGTGGAACTCCTCCAGGACAGAGGCGCCGGCGAGGTCGCCTGGGGCAGGTGGTGTTTTCTGATTAGTTGGAGAAACAAAGGAGAAAGCAGGTGGTTTACAGGCAAGCTGCTCAGAGGCAGTGGGAGAAGTTAACTAGAGGAAAGAGAAATAGACAGGGTCATAGGACATCATTTGTGAAACTGTCAAAGCATTCTTGCCACTTGTGCGTTTATGCAAACAGTCCTATTCGTTTACACAAGGAAGCCCTTAAACCTCCCCCAAAATGGAAGAAACTCAGCTTTGCTAATGAGGCGTCTCTTTGAATTTGAAATAAAATATAAATAAATGGTGAACTCTTAGACACTAGATCTCATTGATTCCCTGGAATAAACATCAATATAAAATTGTATTTGCATGTCTCCCTTTGGAAAGTAATTCATTGACAAAATCTAAAAGAGTTATCTTCTTTTGGAATTGGGTGATTTGAAAAGATTTAAATCATCATTAATATAAATTTCAAAATGCACTTCGGAAAGGAAATAGCTTTTCTTCCATTGTAAGACTATAAGCCATAATATGATAAAAATGATTACAATCTTTCAAAAGTTTAACACACTTTGTTTAAAATTCTAAAAACTTAAGACTTTTCCTACACACTGTAAACCTGAAAATAATGCCCAGAATTCAAAAGATACAGCACCCAACATCACTATACAGTGATAAATTGAGAATGAAAGCCAAGGGTGAAATAGGGATGGAGTTTTAGCTTATGAAAAATATTTTTCCTAATTACTTGTCAGAATGAACAGTTAACAAATGATGTGAGTTATGCTGGAAGGAATGAATAGATAAGTAGAGTATTACAAATGCATTCTGCCTGAAACAATGCAATTCACCAATCCACATCAAATAAAAAGAAAATAAAGAAATAATGTCCCAAAGTGGTTAGGGAGAGCCCATAAAATAACTGGGTATCTGTATTCTTGTGCTATTTTTTAAAATTATCCAGTATTTTAGGACAAGTACTGAAATTATAAATTATTCTAAAGCCAAATCTTTTAAAGAGTGGTTTCCTTTCAAAATTATTGATTGGAGTCTATCAGTCCATAAAAAGGAAAATATTTGTACCAAAAAAGAATTTAGAAAATATCTGTTATTGAAAACATTAATAAATATTTATTGTTATATTTGTATATATAATATATAATAATATATATTGCAGTATATATCAGAAAAGCTTACAACCATAATAATTAACTTAGCAAGAGCTTCATTTATAAACTCAGTAAAAGATATTTCTTGATTTTGCTTTTTAACATGTTAAAAAGGTGCCCATCAGACCGAATGCAAAGATTTTCACATCAGAGCTTTGAGTCCTAAAAATATTTAAAACTGATAAATGTCAACAACTCATCCAAAACTTATATATGTTTCTGAACTAATGCATCCAAAATATTCCTTTCTTTTCATATGTAAATTTGTTTGTAAATTTGCAACACAGAATTCTTGCCACATAAATAATTTTTGAGTAATTTTGGCATGTAACCCAGAATATCTGAAAATCAGGGATAATTGAAAATCAAGCAGAATTCAATAAAATTGAGATAGAAAGTTTAACAACCTCCTCACACATGTTTTACTTAGAAACAATTCTGCTTATCCAGTGATTGTAAAACCAACTCATAAGATTAGCTGCAAGTGAAAGTTTTTCTCTGTTTCCAATGATTGATCTCTTCTCACAGAAGGAATGAAGAAATTTCAAGACTATATAGAGTCTCTTTTTATGTTATGCCATAGCTTTTGGTATAAAAAAATTTAAATTAATCACAGCCACAAAAATCCCATTACCTTTTCAGCCATGTTTCCAAATAACTTCATATTATATAACAAACTCACTAATTCATCCTGATTGTCCTGTTAAAATCACAGGACTGTGATTTTGAGGGTCTCATCAAAAGAAAAGACTCTTCTCTCCAACTTCCTCAAGACCATGGCTTCTAATTACCAAACATTCTATTGCATGAAGTCCTGTCTTACCTAATATAAGTAATTCTAAAACTTGATTACTGAAGAACTAAGTTCAAAGAGAAAGATTTTGAAGAGTCTAAGAGTGTTTTTATTATATTTTTCTAATAAATGTATTAATAAGCATTTGCAATATATTTTTCTAATTTTATATTATCCTAATTTATACTAAAATTAAAATGTGGTACCATATTCTTATAAAATTCCCAGGAGAGAAGAGTGACTTTTGTAACGAAAAAGATTCATTTCTTGAGTTCCTCTTATTAATAAGTTTTTTAAAAAAAAGAGGGTATAAAGACATGAATAATTTTTTTCCATTTATTTTTATTAGACATGAATAATTTTATGCAGAAAGAAAGGATGGATACCTGTCAAAATTTAGTCAACTTACTCAGAATAGGCCTTTTATTTTATTTCTCACCTGTAAACCCCTTACAGGGGATAATACACTTCTCTAAGATGCCTGCAAGTTATTTCAACCCCTTCATCCTCTCACATTAATACCCTCTGTTCTGTTCTCCAGGTTTGTTACTGATGCACTAATTCCTTCTCTCTCAAGCCTGTTCTCTGTCTTCTCCTCCATTTATTTTCTAACCTGACCTTTTTTGATGCCTTTGCTTCAGAAACTTCTCTAAAAACACTGCTGGCCATGTTCTCTCATCCCCAGCTCTCTTCTGACTCCTTGAGACCCCCTTACCATACACCTACTTCAAAATCATTGTCAAAGCTTTCTCCTAGAAAAACTATCCTGAGCTCTGAATACATTCACAATAATCTTTGTAACAGAGGATGCTTGCAATGTTCTGCTCTCATCAGGTGGATGGTCTTAATCCTAAATCCACCCTTGGATCCTACATAACAGAGATTATCAGTAATTTGAACAACCAATCTCTGTAATAGAGTTGCCCTGTCATTTTAGTAAGTCTAAAATTAACTGTTTCTCAACACTTTTCACAATAGCCAACATATGGAAACAACCTAAACGTCCTTCAGCAGATGAATGGGTAAAGAAGACGTGATACACACGTAAAATGGAATACTACTTAACCATAAAAAGGACAAAATAACACCATTTGCAGCAACATGGATGCAACCAGAGATTGTCATACTAAGCAAAGTAAGTCAGAAAAAGAAAGATAATACCATATGGTATCACTTACATGTGGAATCTAAAATACGACACAAGCGAACCTAACTTCGAAAAAGAAACAGACTCACAGACATAGAAAATAGACTTGTGGTTGCCAAGGGAGAAAGGTTTGGGGGAGAGATGAGTGGGAGACTGAGGTTAGCAGATACAAACTATTACATGTAGGATGGATAAACAAGATCCAACTATATAGCACAGAGAACTATATTCAGTATCCTATCATAAACCATAAAGAAAAAGAATATGAAAAAATGTATATATATATATGTATAATTGAATCATTTTGCTGTACTGTAGATGTTAACACAGCATTGTAAATAAACAATACTTCAATAGAAATTAAACAAATAAAATTAACTGCTTCTGTGTATATTCAGTTTTTTCCCAGTGTGTCCATGGATTCTGAAACATCAGACTCAAAGCCAGAGTGCCTGATCTGTCGCCTGTGTTCTGAATAGCTACCAAGATTTGAACCAAGTTGGTCCACATATATAGCTGTACACTTTCCCCTCAATTGATAACAGTCATGCAAGGCAGAAACTTCTGATTCTCCCATGTCTTCAAATGCAGTCCTTACACTATAAGAGCTAGGTCTCCCAAACATACCTACTGCTCTGTCCTCTTCTCACAGGATGGACATTCATAGTGTCATCAACACCTCCCTATATCTACCATGAACCCACTGTTCCTTCACAACACAGCCCTTCTCTTATGACCCAGTCTCATCTCCCTCAACCCCTGCTAGTTTGCATTTTAGGTTTTAAAAATACTTTTTTAATCTCAACCTTTTGCAGTTACTGTCAACATTCTGTCTTGTTCTTTTGCAGATCCACTTGGCAAATTGTTATTCTTAAATCTGTCCCACCAACTGCCTTATGTTCCTAGATCTAGTTTACTTAAAGCTGCTATTTTAAAAATCTAACATAATCCTGTCGATTGGCAGGGCCACTGCACTTATTTATGAGTTTGTCCTGCATAAGGGTATCAGCTGAGAGTGAGACAGACCTTTCCTGAATGAGGCAGAGGGGGTCCCTGTCTCTGATTCACCCGTGCGCTGGTAAAGCACTGTGGATGGACACCAATATAATGTAAGCTCTGTAAATCTCAGCAGGGCTGTGTACCACTCACCTTTTGTGTGGATTGTCTGGGATTGTTTTCTTCTCTTATATTTTGCCCTCAAGTTTCTCTCCTGTTCAACAAGCCTTCAACAAAGTTAACATTCTCCACAAACCCTTTTCCCAGCACCACCCTCACTGTGTTCATTAGATGATCTAGATTATTTTTACAAAAGGAAAATTGAGATTACCAGGAAAATTAAATGTTTCTAGAACTTTCTTTCTCCCCTTTCATTCATTCTATGGAACTATAATGGACTTTCCCTTTTTAAATGAAAATTCTGCACTGTGCTCTGCATTCCAGCAGCTTTTGTTTTCTCTGGAATCCCATTTCTTCAGTCCACCCCCCCCCCCCCACCCCCCCGCACCCGCATAAGCTGTGTATCCATCTTTTTTTTTTTCCCTGATTCGCTCATCCTAAAAGCAGAATACTTACAATCTTTAAAAAGTAATAACTATCATGTAGTGGGCTGTAAAAATACCCACATTTTTCTACTCTTTTTATAAGAAAGGCAAAGTCCTTTTCTTCACTCACTCTTTAACCTCAACTGGTCATATGACTTGTTTTGACCAGTGGGTCATTAGCAAATGTACTATAAGACATATTGAATTGAAAAACACTTCTGGATTGGTGCTTGCTGGCTTGCTGAGTGGACAGCACCACCTTGATGTAAATGAGCCCAGTTCTTCACTGGAAGAACTACAAGGCCACATCTCCATTAACCAGCCAGCAAGCTGACCCAGAAGCCAACTGCAGGCACATCAAGAACCACAGTAAAGATCAACTGAGCCTGACCCAGATCTGTAGAACCACCCCGCTGAACACAGACAAACTGTTGATCTGTACATTTTTTAGCTAAATAAACGGTTGCTGTTTGCAAACACAATTTTGGCATAGTCCATTAAGCAGCAAAAGCTAACTGATAAAAGCGTGTGCACACACATACACCAAGTTCTCTGGCATCTATAAACACCCTATTCACAGGTCCATGTAGCTTTATTCTGAGTCACATCTGAATCTATATCTTTGTGTTGATTTCCTTATTTCTGTGGCCAACAAACCCTAAAGTAATTTTCCACAGAACCCCTCATCCACTGCCTTCATAACGCCCTCTTAATTATAGATGGAAACTGTGCCTTGCTTCTAGCTAATCGAACCTGGCAAAGGATTTTGCAGATGCATTTAAAGTTCCTAATCAGGTGACTTTAACTTAATCAAACAGGAGATGCTCCTGAGTAGGCATCACCTAATGCAATAGGGCAATCTGTTTCTTTAACTCTACCCTTTGTATTCTATTGCTTATGCTACAATATATTGCCTACAGCCAGAAATATACAGGAGAGCCCATTCTCAAGGCTCTTAACTTTAAAAGCATAACACTTTCCCATTCTTATAGAGATAAAAAGTTGTGAAACAGAGAATAACATCTATCTTGTTGGCAGTTTATAGGAACATCATGACCTAACCTATATGGGCAGCAGCAAGAACAAAGGATTCCAACACCAAGAAGTTTGCAACAACTAACCACACTTCCTTCCTTTCTAGTATCAATTAAAAAAAAAAACAAAACTGAATACTAACTTGGGGAAGACAGTTCCCTGGAATAGTGGCTTGCCATCTTTTTGGTCTGCTCAGTAAAGTTCAGTTCAGTTGCTCAGTTGTGCCTCACTCTTTGTGACCCCATGGAATATAGCATGCCAGGATTCCCTGTCCATCACCAACTCCTGCAGCTTGCTCAAACACATGTCCACCGAGTCAGTGATGGCATCCAACCATCTCATCCTCTGTCGTCCCCTTCTCTGCCTGCCTTCAATATTTCTCAGCATCAGAGTCTTTACCAATGAGGCAGTTCTTTGCATCAGGTAGCCAAAGTGTTGGAGCTTCTGCTCCAGCATCAGTCCTTCCAAAGTATATTCAGGAATTATTTCCTTTAGGATGGACTGGTTGGATCTCCTTGCAGTTGAAGGGACTCTCAAGAGTCTGCTCCATCACCACAGTTCAAAAGCATCAACTCTTCAGCGCTCAGCTTTATGGTCCAATTCTCACATCCATACATGACCACTAGAAAAACCATAACTTTGACTAGATGGATATTTGTCGGCAAAGTAACATCTCTGCTTTTTAACATGCTGTCTAGCTTGGTCGTAGCTTTTCTTCCAAGAAGCAATTGTCTTTTAATTTCATGGCTGCAGTCACAACCTACAGTGATTTTGGAGCCCAAGAAAATAGTCTTTCACTGTTTCCATTGTTTCCCCATCTATTTACCATGAAGTGATGGGACCGGTTGCCATGATCTTAACTTTTCTGAATGTTGAGTTTTAAGCCAGCTTTTCCACTCTGCTCTTTCACTTTCATCAAGAGGCTGTTTAGTTCCTCTTCACTTTCTTCCATAAGGGTGGTGTCATCTGCATGTGTGAGGTTATTGATATTTCTCCCGGCAATTTTGATTCCAGCTTGTGCTTCATCCAGTCTGGCAATTCACATGATGTACTCTGCATATAAGTTAAATAAGCAGGGTGACAATTTATAGCCTTGATGTACTCTTCCCAATTTGGAACCATTCCATTGTTTCGTGTCTGGTGCTAACTGTTGCTTCATGACCTGCACACAGATTTCTCAGGAGGCAGGTAAGGTGATCTGGTATTCCCATCTCTTGAAGAATTTTCCAGTTTGTTGTGATCCACACAGTCAAAGGCTTTGGCATAGTCAATAAAGCAGAAGTAGATGTTTTTCTGGAACTCTCATCCTTTTTCTATGATCCAGTGGATGTTGGCAATTTGGTCTCTGGTTCCTCTGTCTTTTCTAAATCCAGCTTGAACATCTGGAAATTCTCAGTTCAATTCAGTACTGTTGAAGCATGGCTTGGAGAATTTTGAGCATTACTTTACTAGCGTGTGAGATGAGTGCAATTGTGCAGTAGCTTGAACATTCTTTGGCATGGCCTTTCTTTGGGATTGGAATGAAAACTGACCTTTTCCAGACCTTTGGCCACTACCAAGTTTTTCAAATTTGCTTGTGTATTGAGTGCAGCACTTTAACAGCATCATCTTTTAGGATTTGAAATAGCTCAACTGGAATTCCAACACCTCCACTAGCTTTGTTTGTAGAGATGCTTCCTAAGGCCCACTTGACTTTGCACTCCAGGATGTCTGGCTCTATGTGAGTGATCACACCATCGTGATTATCTGGGTCGTGAAGATCTTTTTTGTATAGTTCTTCAGTGCATTCTTGCCACCTCTTCTTAATATCTTCTGCTTCTGTTAGGTCCATACCATTTCTGTCCTTTATTAAACCCATCTTTGCATGAAATGTTACCTTGGTATCTCTAATTTTCTTGAAGAGATCTCCAGTCTTTCCTGTTCTACTGTTTTCCTCTATTTCTTTGCATTGATCACTGAGGAAGGCTTTCTTATCTCTCCTTGCTATTTTTGGAACTCTTCACTCAGATGGATATATCTTTCCTTCTCTCCTTTGCTTTTGGCTTCTCTTCTTTTCTCAGCTATTTGTAAGGCCTCCTCAGACAGTCATTTTGCCTTTTTTGCATTTCTTCCTCTTGGGGATGGTTTTGATCATAGTGTTATAAACCTCCATCCATAGCTCTTCAGGCACTCTGTCTATCAGATCTAATCCCTTGAATCTATTTGTCACTTCCACTGTATAATCGTAGGGGATTTGATTTAGGTCATACCTGAACTTTCTTCAATCTAAGTCTGGATTTGTCAATTAAGAGTTCATGATCTGAGCCACAGTCAGCTCCCAGTCTTGCTTTTGCTGACTGTATAGAGCTTTTCCATCTTTGGCTGCAAAGAATATAATCAATCTGATTTTGGTATTGACTGTCTGGTGATGTCCATGTGTAAAGTCATATCTTGTGTTGGTGGAAGAGGGTGTTTGCTATGATTAGTGCATTCTCTTGGAAAAACTCTGTTAGCCTTTGCCCTGCTTCATTTTGTATTCCAAGGCCAATCTTTCCTGTTACTCCAGATATCTCTTGACCTCCTATTTTTGTAATCTAGGCCCCTATGATGAAAAGGACATCTCTTTTTTTGTTTGTTTGTTTTTTGATGTTAGTTCTAGAAGGTCTTGTAGGTCTTCATAGAACCGTTCAACTTCAGCTTCTTGAGCATTACTGATCAGGGAATAGATTTGGATTACTGTGATACTGAATGGTTTGCCTTGGAAATGAACACAGATCATTCTGCTGTATTTGAGATTGCACCCAAGTACTGCATTTCAGACTCTTTTACTCCATTTCTTCTAAGGGATTCTAGCCCGCAGTAGTAGATATAATGGTCATCTGAATTAAATTCGTCCATCCCAGTCCATTTTAGTTCACGGATACCCAAAATGCTGATATGCACTCTTGCCATCTCCTGTTTGACCACTTCCAATTTACCTTGCTTCATGGACCTAACACTCCAGGTTATTATGTACAGCAGCGGACTTCACTTCCATCACCAGTCACATCCACAACTGGGTGTTGTTTTCACTTTGGCCCCATCTCTTCATTCTTTCTGAAGTTGTTTCTCCCCTCTCCTCCAGTGGCATACTGGGCACCTACCGACCTGGGGAGTTCATCTTTCAGTGTCATATCCTTTTGCCTTTTCATACTATCATGGCGTTCTCAAGGCAATAATATTGAAATGGTTTGCCATTCCTTTCTAAAGTGGACCACGTTTTGTCAGAACTCTTCACCACGACCCTTAAGTCTGCTAGCTTTCTGAATAAACTTACTAGTTCATGTCCCAATAACTCTTCTCTCAATTTATTGACCTGACATATTGCAAGTAGTATGAGCTTGGACTTGGTAATACCTATCAAGTGAGCCTTTTAAAAGAGGTTCCAAGTGTTAGCAATCAAAGTAACAAACTCTCTCTATTGCCAGCTTTATGAAGCAAGCTGCCATGAATTCTACATCCTCAAAGGAATAAATTCTGCCAACAACACGGGGGAGTTTAGAGGCAGACCCTTCCCTAGAAAAGCCTGAAGATGAGATGAACTTGACATCTTGGTTTCAAACGTGTAAGACCCAGCTCAGCTGTGCCCAGACCTCAGATCTACAAAAATCTGGAGAAAATAAGTGGGTGTTTTTTTAAAGCCACTAAATTTATGATAATCTGTTATGGAACAATAGAAGAGGAATCCTTTTCCCCTGATTCTTAACAGCTTTTACCCCATGCTCTTCCACAGAATCTGCCATCAGCAATGTTTACACTGGTTTATTTTTTCCTTAAGCTCCAGTCACTTGAATCCCTTATCTCTTCTGATTTCTCTACAGAATCTGGCTTCCAATCTTGTCCTCCTTTTCAAAACTGTTTATCTGTAGCCTGTATTTCATCACTCTCCTAGTGTATTTCCTAGGATATTTGATGAGCTCTTAGCTCCTTCTATTTCTACCCTCTCGTGTGTCAGACTTCCCTGGCTGTTCCCACTGCCTGGAATGCCCAGGCCCTGGTGGTCGGCCAAGAATACTTTGACTCATCTTTCACATTTCAATGCAGACAAATGTGAACGCTTCCCGGTAGTCCTTCCTCGGCATCCTCCCTCTAGATGTGTCACTGTTCCTTGAACATATCACCTTTCACTGTCATCATTTTCAGGTTGCATCTGTTTTCCAAACCCCTTGAAGGCAGGTACTATGTTGTTTTTTTAAGTTTACTTCCCTAGTGTCTAGTGCCTGGCATGTTACCTTCATGCAGAATGAGGAAAGAAATGTCCAGTCGGTTTAGGAAGGCCAGAGAGCAGGGTCATGGGAGAAGGAGGGCCATTCATTCATTCATTCATCAAACACTTTCTAAGCACCTATGGTGTCCCAGGTATAGGGGTTAGGTGATAGGGATAAGAAAGTGAGAAGATATTTTGTCTTCACAGGGCTCAGAAATCTACTGGGGTAAGAGAGACATAGAAAGGCTATTCTGATATAATGTGCTGATATGGACAGGGTATTTCAGTGTAAAATAAAGGCCTAGGACTAAAAAAAAAAAATGTTTCTATGTATAATGCCTGTCCAAATGATTTTCCAGTATCTCTTTTCCACAGACCCCTAAAATCCAGTCTAATTATAATAATATGTGTGCCAATGTCCAAATTTCCCAGAATTTGCTATAAGAACCTCCTCTATTTGACCACCATTAGTTCTTCTGATCTTGTTTTGTGTCCTTTCTTAAATTCTGACATCCAAACTGTGTTTGAACCAATATATTAAAATTTTACTTCCACCCAAGTTCCTTACCCTATGCCCCCGAACATGATACCATTTCTAACTTTTTTTAACACAGTGAGTCATTCCTGAGAATGTACCATGGACTAGGAACTATTCTAGCCTGTACAGATGATCACATTCAATCCTCACAAGGAAGGTTGATAGAATCACTCCATTCTTCAAAGGAGGACACTAATGTTTATAATTTCAAGTCACTACCCAGATGGGCATGACTATAAGCTGCCAGTCTCATTTCTGCTTTTTCATACCATCTCTCCAAAGCATGACCCCCCTTTCCTCACCACTTATCCACTCTTAAGCTTCATTTTTGCTCATCATCCCACCTTCACTGCTCCCATCAAGGTCATCCAATGACTTCCTAATGTCTATATTTAATGGACTTGGAGGGCCCTACTTTATTTGGCTTTGTTCTATATTTTATTTGACTTGCATTATATTTATAATATTTTCTATTGTGTGTTATATGTTTTTTCACAAACCATGTTCTACCAGGCAGCCCTTCAGAGAAGAGATGGTCAGATGCTGGACAACCTCATCCCCACTCCTAGAGGAGGTGTGTGTCCAAACAGGTAACCAGGACGAGGGTCTAGGCTCGCTCCTGGGGAAGCAGGAGGTTCCCATATTCCAGATTGAGACAGTGGCCAGGTCAGACCCCCACATGCCTGCCTCCATCCCCACAAATCTTCTAGTTTCAGTAACAGTCAAAGAAGAGAAAGGCCCTCCTTTCCTTGCAGGGGCCACACCTTCCACGGGGGCCCCGAGGGCTTCACCTCCAGTTCTATAGGCAAAAGGCCTTCTGACCTCTCTCTTCCCTTTGATCTCGCCCTCTTGATCTCTTAGCTTCTGATCTTCTCTAAACGAATCAGGAGCAGATATTAACCTGACTGTCCCACTTGGCAGAATTACTTGCTGCCGCACAGCAAGAAAATCTGGCAAGCAGCTAGAAAATATGAAAGTACAGAGTTGGCGAGGAAAGCTGCCTGCTTCAGGTGGTCTCCAGACATCAGTGAGAGAACCATGTGTTTCCTGTGTGATAATTCCATGTCCGTGCTGAAAACATGTCATGCTGCCAGAATGTTCTTTCACGGGTTGGTATTTTGTGTTCCCAAATGGATGTAATTGATGCCAGATTCACTTGAGCTTAATAAAGAAAACATTATTGAGATACCTTAAAATTGCTGATTAATTCATGTTTGCATATTTTGCTATCTTGGCCTTGCTTATAATTTTTTGTTGAAAGTCTCTTTAGGTTTCCCTGCATGAAACCCCCTTCTCCAACTTTTTTGGTTCCCTCTCAGCCTCGTTCTTTGCTTCTCATCTTTCACGGGTTCTTTATATTTTACTGTGTCCTTTCTTGTATCCTGTGTCTTCCTGTACTGCATTCTTTCCATGACTAAACAATTCCATTCTCATAGCAAATTCCTCCAGTCTCCCATCTTCCTCCTATGTCCAGATTCACATTAGTATCCCCAGCCTCTTTCTAGATGGCATCATGCTGTACCATCAGGCATCTCAGATTCAACATCAGATGTCTCATCTCTTCCTATCCCCTCCCAAGACCTGTTACTCTTTTCTCATTAATGCCAGCATTCATTCAATTTCCTTGGTTACAAATTTCATTCATCATTTATTTTTCTCCATGTATTGTCAAGGAACAAATTCAGTTCATTCTATGCCACAAAGTCCCTCTTTTTGTTCCCATGGTCACTGTCTTTGCTCCAGACTTTATCATAGGATTTTCAGATAAATCACTTTGTTTCCATGTATCCATATTCACCTCTCCTTTAAGTCTAATCCAAGAGTCGGACACGACTGAGCGACTGAACTGAACTGAACTGAACTCATCCCTGAATAAGACATTCTTAGAACTCTACACCAACATTCAAGAAATTAACTTTCAAAATCATTCTGAATTTTATTTAAGAGGATTTTGATTCAACTGCCGATATAACTTTTTTACTTTTGACTTAATGCTTTAAAATTACAGTCTTTAATGATTTTTAACATAGTGTACTTTTTAAATTTATTTTTTTATTGAAGGATAATTGATTTACAGAATTCTGTTGTTTTCCATCAAACCTCAACATGAATCAGCCGTAGGTACACATATATCCCCTCCCTTTTGAAACTCCCTCCCATCACCCTCCCCATCCTACCCTTCTAGGCTGATACAGAGCCCCTGTTTGAGTTTCCTGAAAGTGAAAGTGAAAGTCACTCAGTCGTGTCCGACTCTTTGCAACCCCATGGACTATACAGTCCATGGAATTCTCCAGGCCAAAATACTGGAGTGGGTAGCCTTTCCCTTCTGCAGGGGATCTTCCCAACCCAGGGATTGAACCCAGGTCTCCCTCATTGCAGGCAGATTCTTTACCAGCTGAGGCACAAGGGAAGCCCTTGAGTTTCATGAGCCATACAGCAATACATACAGCAAATTCCCATTGGCTATCTATCTTATATACGGTAATGCGGAGACCCTGATGCTCGGAGGGATTGTGGGCAGGAGGAGAAGGGGACGACAGAGGATGAGATGGCTGGATGGCATCACTGACTCGATGGACATGAGTTTGAGTAAACTCCAGGAGTTGGTGATGGACAGGGAGGCCTGGCGTGCATTGAATCTCAAAGAGTCGGACACGACTGAGTGACTGAACTGAACTGAAGTGAATGTAAGTTTCCATGTTACTCTTTCCATACATCTCACCCTCTCCTCCCCTCTCCCCAAGCCCATAAGTCTATTTTCTATGTGTATTTCTCCATTGCTGCCCTGTAAATGAATTCTTCAGAGCCATTTTTCTAGATTCCATATATGTATGTTAGAATACGACATTTCTCTTTCTCTTTCTGACTCACTTCACTCTATATAATAGGTTTTAGGTTCATCCACCTCACCAGAACTGACTCAAATGTGTTCCTTTTATGGCTGAGTAATATTCCATTGTGTATATGTACCACTTCCTTAAAAAAACTAGGCATAAAACCACCATATGACCCAGCAATCCCACTCCTAGGCATATACCCTGAAGAAACCAAAATTGAAAAAGACACATGTATCCCATTGTTCACTACAGCACTATTTATAATAGCTAGAACATGGAAGCAACCTAGATGCCCATCGACAGATGAATGGATAACATAAAGTACTTTTACCTAAACATGCCACTTCAGCAGAAATATTTGGAACACAAAATACACTCAACCCAATATTTACACTGACTATGTTCAAGGTGATATAGTAGGCACTGTAGGGAACAAAGTGCTTAATAAAAATGGATTCAAGGTGAACGTTTCTTTTAAACACTTTACAATCTGCTAGGCAAGATAAGGCACGAACCTAAATAGTTACATATACATTGCAATAGGATCATTGTTACAGAAGATGTACAGAAAAACCTACTAGAATTATCTTGAAGGAGCATTTGCTTTCACTGAAGGAACCAAAGCGGGCTTCATAAAGGAGTTAATATCTGAACAAGCTCCTCAAAGATACGAACTTTGAAATATTTCTGTTTTTTATACACCATTTGAACCTCATGTATATGCAAGACACTCCAGAAAGTGCTACAGATACAGAAATGAACAAGAGACAGACCTTCCCTTGACTTCAAATTGTTCTCAGTCTATTAAGAAAGATAAAATCCATGATTAGAATCAGGAGAAAAGGAATTATATTGGAAATTTTCTAAAAATACTACAAACTACAAGGAAAATTACAAAGATGTAGGAAAGAAACTAAATCCTCTTCAAAGGGAATGTCTCTGGAAAAGGTGCTGCTTGGGCTGGGCTTATGGTTTCAGGTAGCCGAGATTACATGAGGATGGGCTGGGACGAGAGAAGCATCACACACAGGAGGGTCAAGGGTCAGGGACGCAAGGGTGTGATGTGTGTTCTGTGATGATGGTTCAGGAGTGCTGAAGAATAGAAGCACTAGATGTGAGTAGAAAATCACATCAGGGCTAGGTAATAGAAAGGTTAAAGGCCAGACTAGGCATTAAGTATGTATTTTTAGGAATAACCTCATAAATTACACAATACATGGATTCAGTTCCACCAGGCAGACCAGAAATACACTTAATCAATGCCTCTCTGATTGAAAAACTGATGTTGCTGGCATCAGGTAATCCAACCATGGAATAATCTTTAGGCTTTTTACATTAAGCTTCAACTACTGGCTACACTTGGCTTCCCTCAGAGCTCAGTCGGTAAAGAATCTGCCTCAAAAAAAAGAAAAAGAACCTGCCTCAATGCAGGAGACCCAGGATTGATTCCTGGGTCGGGAGGATCCCCTGGAGAAGGGCATGGCAGCCCACTCCAGTATTCCTGCCTGGAGAGTCCCCATGGACAGAGGAGGCTGGCTACAGTCCACGGGGTCGTGAGAGTGGACACGACTGAATGACTAAACCACCGCTGGCTACACGGGCTTCTCTGGGAGCTTAGATAGTAAAGAATCTGCCTGCAATGAAGGAGACCTGGGTTCAATCCCTAGGTCAGGGAGATTCCCTGGAAAGGAATGGCAACTGATTCCAGTATTTTTGCTTGGAAAATTCCATGGACAGAGAAAGCCTGATGGGCTATAGTCCATGGGGTCGCAAAGAGCTGGACACAGTTGAGCAATTACCACTAACACACATTGGCTACATTCAACTTCTCATAGTGACTTCTTTGATGCTCTGGTCACTTCTGTTTGGTTTATATTTGTCAGTAACAGTCATCTTATTTTTATTTCATGATAATCTACTCTTCATCACTCCAATGGATTATTATAGGAAATGGAATCCAAGACAATAGCTATTCACTAAACACTTTAGGACCCAGGTTTCCTCCATCTGTAGTAATCATAATACTCAGCCACCACTAGCAAATTAGGCTGAGCTATGCCTTTTCATTTGGAGCTTTGATAACTGTAATCTACTTTTAACTAACCTATTATTTTGGTCCCCTGAAAAATATGTGTTTTTGTCTCTAGTTTGCCCTCTGTATATTAGGTAACAAAATCAAAATAAATGACCAGCTCAGCAGTAGATATACAGTAGTTGAGGAAAAGGATAAATTAAAAATCGAAACATTGCTTCATTAAGAATGTTTTTCCTTATTTATATTTGGTATCATCATGTTTACGTGTTCTTCAAAAGTCCACATTAAACTACCCTCCACTGACTACGTACGCTTCTACATCAACTTGCTTCTTTCATCATCTTTCCTGAGGCAAGAAAGAAATGTTTAAGCCTATCACTACTTACTGAGAATATGTTTAATTAGATCATTAGAATTTTTCCAATAACTAGCTAAGAATGAAGTTCAAGAAGAAATAAATGTTTTAGTCCAATAGGCCGGATAGTACCTATTCTCACTGGTACCACAGTGAGAATCCTTAATCAGCCAAAGGTGCTATGTGGATACTGGATGCTTTAAGTGACATAAATACATCATCAGGAAGTCAATGAAGGCTGCGAAAACAAAGATGTGGCACCAGAGATTTAAAAAAATGCCTGCCCTGCAGTTTTGCAGAGGTCCCAGGAGTACCAAAAGGCCAACTCACCAATAAACATGTCCTCCCAGCTACTTTGGGAAGCTTGCAAATACCTGGCTTAGAAGACTCTAAACAGGACACTGTGATGCTGACGAATGGTCATTGTCACAGAGAGCTCGTCATCGATTCATTTCTCACTCCCAAAGCCAAGCCAGCCTCTGCATTCCTGACATTCTCTGCTTTGTCAGTCTTCTGATAACTTCCTGACAACAAATAGCCAGTCATTCTGTTTCTGTTTTCCCTTCAAAATTCCCCCTTCCACCTCCTTCTTTCTGGCCATCACAGATAATGGGTCTCCTACTATATCAAAGACTCTCCACTTTAAAGGAATATACAAGGCTGTATATTGTCACCCTGTTTATTTAACTTATATATGAAGAATACATCATGTGAAATGCCAGGTTGGATGGAGCACAAGCTGAAATCACAAGCACAAGATTGCCAGGAGAAATATCAAAAACCTCAGATATGCAGACGACACCACCCTTATAGCAGAAAGTGAAGAGGAACTAAAAAGCCTCTTGACGAAAGTGAAAGAGGAGAGTGAAAAAGTTGACTTAAAGCTCAACATTCAGAAAACTAAGATCATGGTGTCTGGTCCCATCACTTCAAGGGAAATAGATGGAAACAGCGGAAACAGTGTCAGACTTTATTTTTCTGAGCTCCAAAATCACTGCAGATGGTGACTGCAGCCATGAAATTAAAAGACGCTTACTGCTTGGAAGAAAAGCTACAACCAAGCTAGACAGCATATTAAAAAGCAGAGACATTACTTTGCCAACAAAGGTTCATCTAATCAAGGCTATGGTTTTTCCAGTGGTCATGTATGGATGTGAGAGTTGGACTATAAAGAAAGCTGAGAGCCAAAGAATTGATGCTTTTGAACTGTGGTGTTGGAGAAGACTCTTGAGAGTCCCTTGGACTGCAAGGAGATCCAACCAGTCCATCCTAAAGGAGATCAGTCCTGGGTGTTCATTGGAAGGATTGATGCTGAAGCTGAAACTCCAATACTTTGGCTACCTGATGTGAAGAGTTGACTCATTGGAAAAGACCCTGATGCTGGGAGGGATTGGTAGCAGGAGGAGAAGGGGACGACAGAGGATGAGATGGTTGGATGGCATCACCAACTCGATGGACATGAGTTTGAGTAAACTCCGGGAGTTGGTGATGGACAGGGAGGCCTGGCATGCTGCAGTCCATGGGGTCGCAAAGAGTCGGACGCTACTGAGTGACTGAACTGCCTGCCTTCCTTCCAGATCGCTGAGGCCAGCCCTGCTTATGGTGGTTTCCAGGAACACAGTCAGTATTTCCCTTAAGACACAGATGAGGAAACGATTTTCCTTACATGCTCTTATTCCTAGTGTATCCTTTTACTCCTCTTTCACTAATTTAAAAGTCACGTGTCTACATGTCCTATCTAGCTGATATCTACATTTCATGTCACATTTCATCTTTAAAACGTGCTCCTTGATGCACCCAGCCTGACAAGCACTCTAAGAAATTCCCTCTACTGACCTTATTCAAGCATTTTCAAAAGGAAGAGTTAATATTCACCCAAATCCACCCCTGCTATGAATTTTACATGTTCTCTTCCACCAATTTACAGTATAAGTTATATAATCCTTATGAATTTATTATCTTCATTTACACTGTGATGATTTGTGATCTTGGGATTTTAGTTTTTTAATGTTTTTTTTCCTTGAGAGTTTTGTATGTCTCCATGCCTTCAGTAAACAGAAGGCCTTTGCAGACAAGGAATATGAAACATTTTTTTCTTACTGACAAGAAGAAAAACCTACCTGGCCATGTCTTTGCTGAGGAGCCATAGCCTGAGGCCGTTCAGGATGCAACGGGGCCTGGAGGTCCACCCCTCGAGTTTTGGGGCGCACCACATCGGAGGCCAGACTGGAGGAGATGGCAAGAGACACAGGCCGAGCAGCCGGGGGGCCTGTCCCCACCGGGGGTCCCTGGTCACCTTTTCTGCCCGGGGCTTCCTCCTCCCCCTCAGAGTCCACAATAAAGACATATTCCGCTTTGAAGAGGTCACTTTGCTGCATTCCTTGAGGTTTCTTCTCTTTAAATTCCCTTCCTTGGGAAGCCTTGTCCTTGACCTCTGAAAGGCAGGTCAGCGTTCCTTGTTCTCTCTCTTGTTGGCTCCCAACATTCAAGGTCAAGTACTCATGGGAATCAAACTGCAATAAATGGAGAAACATAAAAGAGTTGATGTTGCTTTGATAAATGCTTCTTTTCTGTACTCTTAAACACTTAACCTGCTTATATTATTCAAGGACAAAAGGTTTTACAAATATATCCCCAAATCAAGTTGGCATAGGAGAGTTTGGGTTGAAGTTAATGGCTTACTTTTAATAACTCACTTGTATGTCATGGTCCAAACCTAAGTAATTTAGGACCCAGAATTAACGTTAACAAACAAACACTTTCAAATAAATTTTGATATGACTTTTTAGAAAGAGAGGATGAGGGCAATATTTTCTGTAAAGACATTCACAAAACAAGTGGGACCTGGTCAGTCATGGGCTTAATTAATAGTCAAGCAAAACTTGTATAATCCTGCATAAGCTGGGGGTGGGAAATGAAACCCCACTGAAAGGTTCTAAAATAATATGCATTCCTCTCAAACTCTGACAAGAAAAGTAAAATTGGAACAAAATGTGGATATTCAGACAAAATAATCCAAGCCTATGGGAAGAACTCATGAATAGGACATCAAAAAGATAGATACTTTTAGTATAAAGTGTTTTCTACTGTTATTTCATTTTTGATTTATAATCCTAAATATTTTCCCATTCAGTTTTCTATGAACACATAGGAGGTTTACAAAATCAGGAATTAGATAGTTTTCTCAAGGTACCAAAGCATCTTTTTTCTAAAATGGTAGCAGCAATGTATACCAAGACTATGTTTCAAAGACCCAATAGTAATTTCCTCGGTTTTGATAAGCATTGTTGTTGTTGTTGTTGTTAGTCGCTAACTTGTGTCCAACTCTTTGCAACCACATGGACTGTAGCCTGTCAGGCTCCTCTGTCCATGGGATTTCCCAGGCAAGGATACTGGAATGAGTTGCCATTTCCTTTTCCAGGGGATCCTCCTGACCCAAGGATCAAACCCTCATCTCTTGCTTGACAGGTGGATGCCTTACCACTGAGCCACTATTTTTTTTTTTTTTTGCAACATTTCTCTAAGTATAACATTATTACAAAATAGAAAGATAAAGATACTAAATAAGCTAAAATAAACTAAATGTCAACTATGATCATCAATTTAATGTTTGCTAATATGTATCATGTTATGTGTGAGTGAAGATACAATAATCAAATCATTGATGAACTAGGAGTCAAATTCGTACCACCAGACCACATTTTTCAGCTGATGATGACATAGTCAACATACTTTTCCTCTGATTTGGATTCTTCTGAGAGTGGTCATTTCACATATAAATTTACAACACTATGTAGTAACAAGAGCCCTTGTGTCTCAGATGGTAAAGAATCTGCCTGCAATGCAGGAGACCCGGATTCAATCCCTAGGTCGGGAAGAGCCTCTGGAGGAGGGAAGGGCAACCCACTCCAGTATTCTTGCCTGGAGAATTCCACGGACAGAGGAGCCTGGTAGGCTACAGTCCCTGAGTTTTCGAAGGGTTGGACACGACTGAGC
The DNA here is from genome assembly GCF_023699985.2 of Odocoileus virginianus. Classification (NCBI taxonomy): domain Eukaryota; kingdom Metazoa; phylum Chordata; class Mammalia; order Artiodactyla; family Cervidae; genus Odocoileus; species Odocoileus virginianus. The sequence goes on along the minus strand of NC_069700.1, from coordinate 36,984,489 downwards.
GACTAACATTTCACATATAGTAACAAAGCCCAAATTAGAAGGAAGCTTAAATTAAAAACTGAAGGATTCAAAGACAGATTGCTTATGATGGAAAGTGAACAGAATAACTAAAGAGCTGGCAAAACTGAACTCATTTTTGAAAATGTTATTAATGATCTACAATAACTCCCTGCTCCCACAGTCCAACATTCTCTATTTGTTTATTCTGATGTATTTTTTACAGCATATCTTACCACCCAAGGTTTTATTATATGCTTTTTACTATTTTCATTGTCTGTCTTTCCAATAAAAAATAACTTATGAGTTGACTTTATTCATCCAGAATCCACAGCACCAAGGACAGAGCATGTGTTCAAGTCAATAGTTTTTAAATATACAAAGAAAGAAGGATTATTTACCCTGCTGTATTATACTACTGAACTGTTTTTAAAAAAGGAAGAAGAATGTTTACTCTTTTAAAGATGTGGTTGTGCAGGTACCCTTGCCATCTGCAGATGAATATCATTAGCTTAGGAAGCTTTGGAGATCTGCAACCAAGATTGATTCATATGTCTGTAGTCTCAGGAGCTCAGAGCACCTAATCACAAAGGATCCCTTGAATATATTGTACGTGCTTGAGTACTGTTAGAGAGAAAATTCCCAGAAGTGTCTTATGTAGCTCTCAGAATTTCTCTAAAATAATTCGTTCTCACAATAGTTTTTGAAATAAGTCCCAGGTTCATGGATATATCACTGCTTGCTAGATAAGATGTTTTCATATAGACAAGGAGAATCAGATAATTTTATTTCCTACAAAGTGGGCCCCAAAATACCACAAAATTCACCCAGTAACATTTTTTTATAAGAGAACAGTATTAAGATACATGTTAAAGAGAAAAAGTTTTTACCCAAAAAGTTGTTATTTTCACACAAGCAATTTTTAGTTTTTTGTTTAACATCACTTTCAGCCTTGGTCTCACTTTAGATAAGTATAATTGGGTATAAATACAATTTTATAATCTATTGTATCATTTAACATGATAAGATTAACATGTTCCATAAAATTAAGTAATCATTATAATTATAACTTTGTCAAGGTGATGCCATCAGATGCTTTGATTTTCTCTGATTGTTAGATATTAGGCTCTTTTCATTTTTCCCTAATTATTTTCCTACATAATATTTTTTTCTTCTGTACTATTTCTCTGGTATACATTTCCAGTTAGATAACTGAAAGGTTATGAAAAGTTATATGATGTGGATAAGGGTTTTCCAACCAAAATTGTACAAATTCACAAAACTAGCAGCAAAGTGTGAGCACGCCAATGGGTCTACAAGTGCCCTAAACATCAAATATTATATTTTTAACATTGTTAATCTATTACACATAAAATAGCACCTCACTCTTTATCTAATAGCCTTTAAAGATAAATTCAAACTTTGCAAAAAATTTTGTTTTTTTTATTTTATTTTAAGATACATCTGGGAGGGGAGGTGCCAAGAGGCATAATGTATTATATGAACAGCAAACAACAGCATGTCAAATCAAAAGGGTTGAGAATAACTTGTTGTAGAAAACCTGAGATTTGATAACACTGAAGTACCTATTACATAATTATATTTTTAGACACTTTTAGATTTCCCAGTTATCTCACTTTAAGTAGAGAAAATAAACATTCATACAGCTTTTCATGTCATTATTATGGATACTTTAATGTTAATTACTTGACATAAAAATAATAAAAATAATCCTACCCTATTTACAGTTTCTGGAGTCTTATCACTTGGCTCCTCAGGAATTTTAACAATGTATTTAGAGGTGTCACCCAACTGGGAGTGGGTTGGCAGTCTTCTGACAGTGGGGACAAATGTGAAGATCAGAGGTTTAGCTTCAGAATCACCAGAAGAGACCTATGAGACACGTAATAAATTAGACTTTCAGTCTTATCAAAGGTTTATCTTGACTTTACTTTCTACATATTATGGTATTTATCTTGCTTATTTTGATAAACTGCCTACCGTCCTGTGATCATGTGATGGTTGCCAAAGAGAACAGCTATTAAAGTATTCATCATGTGTCTGATCAATTTTTTTTATGAAAATACTTATCAGTGAAAGAAAAACAACCCCAGGAAGATCTTACTGTAGGACACAGCAACAGAAGAGTAGGTTGACAAGTTGAGCTTCTGGAATGCTACAAGTTAACAAGGATGAATGTCAGTTTCAACACAGACCAGATGCTGTGTTTGTGATGACCTCACAGAGGTCACGGACTTTCATCCGTTTAACCCTGAGTTAGCAGGTTCAAGTTGACTCATAATCACCAACCATGTGTGAAACTTTGGACATATACCATTAATGAGAAGGCTAAAATGTGAATGGAAAATTGAAAATGTACTTTCCTGGCTATCAACATACCAATGCCTCTTCTCAAGGATATACCTTCTCTTTCATTCATTCTTTATTCATTCAAAAATTATTTTGTTAAGTATTTGCCATGTGGCAGGCACTCAGGAGCTAGAGATACAACAGAAAACAGGGAACAGTCAATAGGTCTCTCACAAGGAGGAGAATGGTATGCACAGAATAGGAAGGGGAAAGCGATGATGGTTGGGTGCCTACCCAGTCTGGGAAGCTCCATAAAAGGCAGCACCTGGAACTGATGTCCTGGTGGAGAGGAAGAGAAGGCTCTCCCATGCTGAGGAAACCAGATAAGTGAAGGCATGGAAAACAACACTGTGTGTGGATCAAGCCTGGGTTTTGCCCTAATTACAATGAGAACCAAGTGATTGGGAATGACATCATCACGTCACAATGTCAGATGGGTGATGCTGGTCTTAAAACCCCAAGCCTGGTGATCAAGAAAGAAATCCAAAAGTGACAGATGGAGGAGTGAATGGAAAGATGGCAAGAGAAGATGGTACTGGAGATTTCTCTTTCAAGCAGTGGAATGCAGGAAGAGAGATGGAGAGAAGTTAGAGAGGAAGGTCTGGTCAAAGGGATGCCTCTGTTGATCTATAATGGGACAGACATGAAGACGTCTGTAGACTTGGGGGAAAAAAACAAAGCAACAGAGACTTCCCTGATGGCCCAAAGGTTAAGACTCTGCCCTTCCATTGCAGGGGACACAGGTTCAATTTCTGGAAGATCAATTAAGATCCCACATGCCGCACAGTGAGGTCAAAATATAAATAAATAAAAGTAAACAACAGAAAGAATATAGCTTCCTCTGTGAACAGAGAAAATGAAGATACAGAAAAGATCCCACTGTGGGGCACTGGGAGAAGTTGGAAAATGACAGGACTCATTTTGCATCTAAACCACATTAGTGATGCAATCAGCCCCATCTAGTCAAGGTGGACACTACCATGTTGCCCCCTCCCTGCTCGTCATAAGAAATGCAATGGTCCCAGCAGGCCCTCCCATGCTCCTCTCCCTTCTAGCCATGCCACCACTGTATGCCTTATCTCAACATGCCCTTTAACCCCGATCACATCAGCCCCTCAAGAAACCCAGCCATCCCTGCATCCCTGTGTGCCAGGTACACCCCTACTTTTGCTCCTTTCTTATAACTGAGCACAACCCTCTGAGGCCTTCCCAGAATAGCCCCCCCACTCATGCCCTCCACCTGCCTTTTGTCTGTAGAAAAACTAGTCAAAGAATAAATTTAATCAGAGAAACTAGAAAATGCAGACAAAAGGAAAACAGTCAAGCAAGACAAAATAATAATAGCTTAGCCAATAAACAAAGTCAAAGACATTTAGTTCTTCCTCAAGGACTATAGATAATATTCTGAGCCATGTTCTTTGAGCTGTTTTGCAGATACTGAAACCCTCACCAGGTGGTAGAAGTTAATTGTATGCTGCCTACAAGCACAAAGACCGCAGACCGGTTGGAACCAGAAGGTTAATGATGTGGAATCCAAATCACCTCACCACCAACGGATCAGAAGAATGTCTAGGAGCTGGCCACGCCCTACTCCTTGAACACTGACTCCTCGTGACCCTCTCCAGGGAGGGATGCACAACTTTGCGGGCACTGGCCTGCTGTGGCCCACTTTGCCTGACGAAGCATAAAAGCTATTCTTTCTCCTTCATCCAAAGCTCTGTCTCTACATTTCTGTTTGGCACCAGTGTACAGAGGCAGAGTTTCAGAAACACACACTTATCCAGCTCTTGGCAACTTCTCATCCTCCACTGTCTGGAATTCAGGCAGTCGTCACACAGCCCTGCACATCCTGAACCTCCTCCTCGCCTGCTGCAGCTCTAAGTAAACCACAGTCCCCTCTGAAGACTCTGCTTCCCAGGAGGTCCTCAATGACTGTTTGCTCTCACGCTAGGTCTAGAAGTAGGGTAAGTGTCCTCCTTGTGATCTTACAGCTTCCAGACCATTCTCTTCTTCCCTCACCCCTACAAACCTCCAAGTTCCAAGCTCCTGCCACGCACCAGTTAACGCCCTTCACTACCTACCTCTGCTTGTCGCAGTCATCTGCCCACAACCAAGTCAACCCCTTCTTTCTTTTAAGATTTAGTTCCAGTGTTAATTCCACTCCTTCTAACACTATATCTCACGGGTAATTTTTCTAGTAACATATGTCACTGACCTTTGCTCTTCTTGGCCTTCACATCCCTGGCAACAACCAATAGCCACAACCCTTCCATAATTTTGGAGTGTTTTCCTTCTCTGACCAACACTTCTTTTCTTTCCACATCATTCCTGTGGTTCTCTAACTCCAGCATTTCTGGGAACCCATCAAAATGGAAGTCTACCGATCCTTCCAGCAGTAAGTTTTCCCAGACTCCCTTTTTTAGCCAGTTTCAATGTCTGATACAACTACTCCTGTGGACACCCCTCCAATGTCTTGCCTTCTCTCATGTCATCATCCCCTTTGGGTAAATCATGGTGCTCATTGAATCTAACCCCTACCAACTCTACTCTGGCACCACAGAGGTAAATGCAGCTGGGGAAAAAGTTACAGGACCATGCTTGCTGGTTTCACTTAAGATTCATGGCTCTGAGCCTCAAGTAGGTCCTTCCACACTACTCTATAATCATACTATATTCTTTATTAGACTATGATCGCTTTACAATGTTCTGTCCATTTCTACTGCACAACGAAGTGAATCAGCTACATGCATACATATATCCCCTCCCTCTCTGACCGCCTTCACACTCCACCCCCGATCCCCCTCCTCTAAGTCATCACAGAGCACCCAGCTGAGCTTCCTATGCTCTATAGCACGTTCCCACTAGATATCTATGTTACCCAGCGTAGTGTATATATGTGGGCTTCCCAGGTGTCTCGGTGGTAAAAAATCCACCTGCCAATGCAGGAGATGCAGGAGACATGGGTTTGATCCCTGGGTCAGGAAGATCTGCTGGAGGAGGAAATGGCAACCCACTCCAGTATTCTTGCCTGGAAAATCCCTTGGACAGAGGAGCCTGGCGGGCTACAATCCATGGGGTCACAAAGAGTCAGACAAGACTGAGCACACATGTACACAGTGTATATATGATGATCCTAATCTCCCAATTCATCTCACCCAACTCTTCCCCCCATATGCACATGTCCGTTCTCTACACCTGCGTCTCTCTATTCCTGCCCTGCTTTTCTCTATCTGTAAGAGAAAAACAGATACCAGATATTAACACGTATATGCAGAATCATACTATACACTGATAGATTCAGAGCCCATTTACTCTCCCACACACATAGAAAGCTCACATCTTCTCTGCTTTCTGCAAACACCTGCATCCTCATCCCCATTCTCACTCTGAGCTAAAAACTCTGTTTCCCATTTCACTGAGATAATTGAAGCAAACAGAAGAGAACCTCCAAACCCCTCATCACAGCTTCTAGTCACCCACCTACATCTTTGTCCTTTTATGGGACCATCAGTCCTTCTACTCCACTCCTACTAAAACCAAACCTCACTTGATTACATTGCCTTCTATAATACTTTCATTTACTTAACAAGATTTATTAAATGCCCACCAGGTGCTAGGCTTTATTTTAGGGCTTGGCAATATGAACAAAACCTCTACCCATTCCAGTGGGAGGGAGACAGGAAGCAAAATAAATAAGAAAAAGGTAGAAATTTTCAATTGAGCTAAGTGCTATGAAGACTAGTATAATAATCCACAGGAGAAAAAATGATAGGTAAAACTTGGGTTGGCTATAATTTAAAGGAAAAACTTAGAATTTGCTGAAAAATTAGATGTGAGATGCAAGAGGCAGAGAACAGTCAAGACATACAAAGTTTTTGACCTGAATAACTGGAAGATATGCAATATTCTTCACAGAAGTGAGGAAAATAAGAGGTGGAACTGGTTTGAGAATAAAGATAAAATTTGACATGACAAAAAAATACATCCAAGAGGAAATGTGGGGATAGGAGAAAAGTTCAGAGGAGAGTCTGTGCTGGAGATAAAATGATTAGGGTTGTTAACCTATACATGACTTTGAAAACCATGAGACCAAATGAGATCACCAGGGATTCAGGCACAAACAGGAAAAAAGAGGTCCAAGGTTGAAGCATCCAGGCTCTGCCATTAAGTGGTGCAGTAGCTGAAGAAGAACTCATAAACGTGACATTGGATTTTAAGAGAAAAATAAGCCTTGAACATCATTGACAGCAATAAGAAAGAGACCAGACCATAAATAATAAAAGGATAGACAGGCTATTGTGAGAGTCCAGCCCAAATGTAAATCCAGGAATTTGTCATGAAAGCAATTTGCTTGGCTGTTGGATAATCTCTCCAGGGATGCTCAACTGCCTATCACAGGAACAGAGAAAGTGAATTGCAGCATTTATAGAACTGATGTTCAGAGGTGGTTTTGGCAGAAGAATGTTGTGAGTGTCAGGAAATTGAGGGTACCGATGAAAGAAAAGCAAAAGGTCAGCCAGGGAGTACACAGGGAAGAAAGGGGACCTCACACTAAGAGACTAGCAGGCTCTATGGCTGAGAAATCAGATTTGAAAGTATGGTAGGTGTTTGGGAGAATGGTGTGGTGTCACAAGATAGGATGCAAGAGAGAGTTTGAGATTCAGTAGTATGGTAAATCTAGCATAATAGTTCTAGGCTTATAACCAGGTACAGTTAGGATTAGGGTCTCTAGAAACAATGCATATTCCTTAAGGAATAAAAAATACACAGACCAACCCTTCTGAGCCAACTATCATTTTTCAATATTATTTTCTGCCTTTCAAAATAATTGTCATTATTCCTCCATAGCAGTCAGGTCACAATTCCCAGGTTGTGGCTTATCATCAGAAAACAACAAATCAATGGAGTTGAGCCTGAGTATTTGAGATGAAAAAACAGGAAGGGCACTGAGCCTGTGAAGGTCAAGGAACTGGGAGACAAGAATGCCGACAAGACTGTAATCATGACAACAAAAGCCACACTGGGACTGCAAGGCTGAGCTGGAGCAGGCAGTATGGTAACAGCACATGAGGCAAGGGTCAAGTGCCACCAGGAACAGCTGACACTCGGGACAGCAGACTGTTAATCAGATTTTTGTGTGTGTGAACACAAAATCAAATAAAGAGAACTAGATATCCTTGCAGCAGATTTCACCAAGTTATAGATGGTCTAATGAACTAACTCTGGACCACTTACTGCAGGATACAACTTTCTGGTAACCATTTTCCTGGGCTCCAAAATCACTGCAGACAGTGACTGCAGCCATGAAATTAAAAGACGCTTGCTCCTTGGAAGAAAAGCTATGACAAACCTAGACAGTGTATTAAAAAGCAGAGACATCACATTACCCACAAAGGTCCATATAGTCAAATCTATGGTTTTTCCAGTGGATGTGAAAGTTGGGCCACAAAGAAAGCTGAGCGCCAAAAATCGATGCTTTCAAACTGTGGTGCTGGAGAAGACTCTTGAGAGTCCCTTGGACTGCAAGGAGATCAAACCAGTCAATCCTAAAGGAAACTAACCCTGAATATTCACTGGAAGGACTGATGCTGAAGCTGAAGCACCTGATGCAAAGAGCCAATTCACTGGAAAAGACCCTGATGCTGGGAAAGATTGAGGGCAAAAGAAGGGAGTGACAGAGAATGAGATGGTTGGAAGGCATCACTGACTCAATGAACATGAGTTTGAGCAAACTTTGGGAGATAGTGAAGAACAGGGCAGCCTGGCATGCTGCAGTCCATGGGGTCACAAAGAGTCAGACACAATTTAGCGACTGAACAGCAAACCAGAAAACTAAGACAGCTCTGCCTTCTAGAAACAAAGCATATTCCTTAGGGCATAAAAATTACACAGCAAATCCTTCTGAGCCAACTATCATTTTTCACTATTATTTTCTGCCTTTAAAAATAATTGTCATTATTCTCCCATGGCAGTCAGGTCACAGTTCCCAGTTTGTAGCTTATCACCTAAAAAATAATAAAGCAATGCTCTCCTTTGTTGGAAGAGACATGAGATCCCTCATGAGATTCAGGGAGTCCAGTAGCCTTTATCAGTGATACACAATACAAGACACTTTCCAGAGGGATTTTTTTTCTAGGAAGGTTTCTTTACATGACTAATCTCATCAATATCATGATAGATGGAGAGAGGTTTTAGCAAGGAAATCACTGAGGGTAGCTCAGATAATTTATCACAGAATTTCATTTGGGTAAGAAATAAAGATAGTCCTTTAAGAGTCAAAAAAGAGGTGAAACTGACTTTGTCCTCAGGCCCTGTAGGCCTGTTCTCATCTCCCCACAGAATGATTACAGGTCTACTTTAGGTTCTATCTAGATGAAATTTAAACACTAATGTATGAAAGACTTCAACTCACTTCCCTGTGGTTACAAAATATTATCACCTTTATTAACAATAAGTGGTTTTACTTTCTAAAGCACATACAATGACAAAAATTTACTTCACCCAAAGCCTTGCTACATTAAGTTCCCAAAATACAAATAGAACGTCATTACTGATGAATCATAAACTAATGACTTTTTAAAGGTTAATAGCTACAATTTTAGTGAATAAAATGGAAATGTAGTACAATAAACACAAATGCTTCGATGAATAAGGTGTGCTTTTAGAATGATGCCCTCAAAGGAATTTCTAAAAGTAACCATATGTTGACAATGAAAGCAACTGAAAATAAGTAAAATAATTTCCATCTACTTTATTGCTGTATTTTCCTATAAATAGCCCTAGCCTACATAAAATTTCTTCACCAGGTAAAGAGAACATTTTTTGAGAATTTTTAGTTGAACCAATACATAATATCATCAAGAATAACATTAAAAATGGAAAATCCAATAGTACTAAAGGCTTATTCATCTTCCTAGGTTACTGTCAGAAGAGCACAGATAAATTCCTGTCCACACATTTAACCTCAGATCAACCTCAAAAAGGGGCAATGGTTTGGTATTTGCTTTTAAGCTGGGAGTACAATGTTGGCATGTGGCTTTTTTCATCACATTTCCGTACCATCTTCTTATTCCTACCAAGGATGCAGAGTTTTTGCACAGAATTTAGTTGGAAAGGATTTGAAATTACACTAGCTACTCTATACAACAGGCTGGTTGACTGTTGAATCCCTTACTCAGGAAAGAAAAAGAAAAATTTTGCTGTTTACTGCATACCGTGGCCAAGTTCCAAAGAGCCCAGAAATGAATCGCTATGGTGATGAAAAATCATTTTCCACACAAAGCAGAAACAGATGCATGTTAATATCATTGCACTGGTTAAATGCCAATTAACACTTTCCTTTGTCAGCGTTGTTTAAAAACACATCTCAGTTCTTATCCTTGGGAAACTAGTTTAATAATAGAAATTAGAGCTGAAAGGATGAAAAGCTTTCCCTAAATATGGTTTCAAGCACTTGAAACTCTGAGACTGTCACCTTCTCACCGGCCAGCCAACTAATAATTTAAGAAACTGTTTCCTCCATGCCATGCAGGCTACTATTTCTTTGCTCAGTTTCCAGTAGCAATGCCTTCCTTCCTTCTCTTTCCCTAAACGTTCTCTTCTTCTGATCTTGACACCCACACTCACAGATGGCCACTAGCCTCTTGTTGAGAAGAGAAAAGACAGGGTGTCAGCACTCACACTGCACCAAGGACCATCCTCAGCATCTTCTTCGGTTGCCAGCAAGCAGCTTTGCTCTATCTGCTCATCCTTTCCACTAACTGCCTAAAACATTTCATTTTGACATAGTCAAATTTATCTACACCCAGGCATCTCTCTCACAAACCCTCTTGCAGCAAACACCACAGTGCACAGCCTTTCAAAGTTCTCGAGAGCAGGAAGGAAAGCCTTCCTTTTACCTGGGGTGTGGTCTGCACGCTCCCTGCTAAGACGCACGAGTTCATTTGGAAGTAATTGTTCCCGCGGTCCCTCGGAAGCCCCTGGGTTTCTGGAAGCATTGATTCATCCCATAAGGGAGTGAGCAAACCAACGAGTGAGGTGGGAAGGGAGCCGCTCCCTGAAACAACACACACACACTCGCGGGGAGAAAAGAATTCTAAAAAGAGGTAACGTGGACTCCTCCCTGAGCAGAGGGATTTTTGTCAGCTCCAAAGGGCAGATTCATGTTCAGACAGTGTTTAGATTTGGAACTTCAGGAGAGGTCAGATTGACTGCTGAAATGGAGCCAGCAGAAGTTAAAAAAAAAAAAATTGCCACCTATACGCATTTCCCCTTTCTTTTCATGCACATAGTCCAATTAAACATTCTGCAAAAAGAACAGAGGAGCCAGATTGTACAGCTACAAGAAGCTGATTGAAGGGCCCTCACAGCTGACAATCTCAGCAATCAGTTGGTCACACTCACTGAGAACATTTAGAGGCACAAATACACGCAAACACGGAGTCTAAATACAGAACAAAACACACAGCGATTCCTTCATAAAATCAGTAGCTTTAATTCCTGGTCCTTGGCATGTACGTAGTGAGCAATGCTACAAGCATCGGTAGTGACTGAAGTCTTGCTATTAACCAAATTTGCTCTCAAATAGAGCTTGGAATCAAAAATCTGTCAAAACAACATTCCAAGGTTCCTGGAAGACAGGGAGTGTCCCGACTGCAGAAAACTTCAAAACTTTACACGTGGAATTGATTGGCGTTTTCCGTTTTTGTACTTCTATTTTCTGAGTATTGATTTTTCTCCAAATCCGTAATATCTGTATTTGTGCTTTGGCGATGAAAGTTGTTCTGTTGCAAGAGCTGGTTATAGACCAAAAGCTCTGGGAAGGAATGAAGGAGTTATTTTAGGGACCTAGATTATACCACTTAACATTTTCCCTGCTTATCAGAAGCCCGAATTTGTGGAAACACTACAAACAAGTAAAACAATTGTCGAAAGTGATGCTGTTAGCATCACTGGGGAAACTACTCCAAATAACCTAGTACTTTTTCTTCAGGCAAGGCTTTATCGGGGCCCCTGCTGCAGCGGTGGGGAGGAAAGCAAATGACAAGTTCCTATGTTTGCTCTCTCCCCGAGGGGTGAGCTTCCTCACACTGGGAGAGGGTACGGGTGTGTCCAGGGATTGGGCCAGTGGGCTGGCTTAGGTGGTTTGCCCACCCCTCTGGTGGTGTTGCCTTTTCCTACTGTTCACGGGGTTCTCAAGGCAAGAATACTGACGTGGTTTGCCATTCCCTTCTCCAGTGGACCACGTTTTGTCAGAACTCTCCACCATGACCCGTCCGTCTTGGGTGGCCCTACCTGGCATGGCTCATAGTTTCATTGAGTTAGACAAGGCTGTGGTCCATGAGATCAGATTGGTTAGTTTTCTGTGATTGTGGTTTTTTCAATCTGTCTGCCCTCTGATGAATAAGGATAAGAGACCTATGGAAGCTTCCTGATGGGAGAGACTGCCTGTGGGGGAAATTGGGTCTTGTTCTGATGGGCAGAGCCATGCTCAGTAAATCTTTAATCCATTCTTCTGTTGATGGGCGGGGCTGTGTTCCCTCCCTGTTGTTTGACCGGAGGCCAAACTATGGTGGAGGCAATGAAGATGATGGCGACCTCCCTCAAAAGGTCCAACAAAGGTCTGTCTAGTCAAGGCTATGGTTTCTCCAGTAGTCATGTATGGATGTAAGAGTTGGGCTATAAAGAAAGCTGAGTGCCAAAGAATTGATGCTTTTGAACTGTGGTGCTGGAGAAGACTCTGCAAGGAGATCCAACCAGTCCATCCTAAGTTAATCAGTTCTGAATATTCATTGGAAAGACTGATGCTGAAGCTGCAACTCCAATACTTTGGCCACCTGATGTGAAGAGCTGACTCGTTGGAAAAGACCCTGATACCAGGAAAGACTGAAGGTGGGAGGAGAAGGGGCTGACAGAGGAAGAGATGGTTGCATGGCATCACCAATGAGATGGACATGAGTTTAAGTAAACTCCGGGAATTGGTGATGGACAGAGAGGCCTGGCATGCTGCAGTCCATGGGGTGGCAAAGAGTCAGAGCTGACTAAACAACTGAACTGAACTGATGGTGCTGCATGCAGAAGGTATGTGCAGTACTCTGCTTTTGCTCCTGACACCCAGGTTTTTTGATCTCAGCTCTTCAGAAATGGTAGTTGGGTTTTTTGGCTTCTTTGTATCTTTTGTCCAACAATTGTCCCAATTGCACATACAGACAGTTATGTTTAGTACTATACAGCTTCTTTAATGATCTAAAATTTTAATGTGAATACTGTATGACATCAGAAAATAAATTATGTGCCTTTTTAAACCCACTGCAATGTTGTGAAGTAATTAGCCTCCAACTAATAAAAATAAATGGAAAAAAAAATTATGTGCCTTTTTCTATGCAAGGTATATTTATAGATGCTCAAGAGACTATACTGCCCTCTTGCCCTCAAAGAGCCTACAGTCCAATTGAGAATATAAAACAGTTGTATGAATAGAAAGATGCAAAGTGAAAAAGAAAAGAAAAAAATCCCATACTTCAGTTCTCAAAGTTGATACATAAATCACTTGAAGATCATGTTAAAATGCAGGTTCTTAAATATCCTGTGATAAACCACAATGGAAAAGAATCTGAAAAAGAATGTAGATATACATATAACTGAATCACTTTGTTGTACAGCAAAAATTAACACAGCACTGTAAATCAGCTATATTTCATAAAATATTTTTAATGCAGTTTCTGACTGAGGAGGTCTGAGGTGTGGTCCCAGATCTGACATTTCCAACGAGCTCCCAGTGGGGCCTACCTCCTAGTCTGTGACAATATGAATAGCAAAGACTTAGAGGAACCTTTGGAGGGCGGTGAGATCACAGTCATCTGGGGTAAGTAGTTCAAGGACAAAGAAACGTTCAGGCTGGACTTAGAAGAACTGGAGCTTTCCTGGTGGCTCAGACGGTAAACTGAGAGAGACCCAGTTTTGATCCCTGGGTCAGGAAGATCTCCTGGAGGAGGGCATTGCTACCCACTCCAGTATTCTTGCCTGGAGAATTCCATGGACAGAGGAGCCTGGCAGGCTACAGTTAATGGGGTCACAAAGAGCCAGTCGTGACTGAGTGACTAACACTTTCACTTGGCAGAGTAGGTGAGTGAGACCTCTGAAGATGAGGCAGAATAGCCCTTATTTCAGGCACAGAGAAAAGCTTGAGCAAAGGCCCCTATCAGACCAGCAGTGAGCAGCAGCGAAAGTCACTCGGTCGTGTCCGACTCTCTGCGACCCCACAGACTACACAGTCCCTGGAATTCTCCAGGCAAGAATACTGGAGTGGGTAGTCTATCCCTTCTCCAGGGGATCTTCCCGACCCAGGAATCAAACTAGGGTCTCCTGCATTGCAGGTGGATTCTTTACCAACTGAGCTTTGAGGGAAAGCCACAGCGTGGGCTGCAAGGCACGGGGCCGGGGAATTAGATAACCCACTGGCTGGAGGACCCTGGGTGGGGTGGTCACGGGACCTCTCAAAGGCTCAGTCCTCCACCAGAGAAACATGGACCAGAATAGTGCGTATTTCACAGGGCTCGCAGGACAGTGCTGATTAAATTCAACATGTAAAGCTCTGTACCGGGCAAATAACGTGTGTTACTCAGTGGAACCCAGGTCTCCTGCACTGCCGCAGATTTTTTTCCCTTTGAGTCACCAGGGAAGCCTGGCAAATAGCTTACATCAGAATAAAGGCAAGTAAGGCTACAAACATAGGTTCAACGTGGATCATCAGAGATCTTTTTTTAATATACCATTTTAACCTTTACAAAGTGTACAGTTTAGTGAGCACATTAAGGACACTTACGTTACTGTGCAACCATCACTACTAATCATCCACAGAATTTTTTTCATTTTGTCAAACTGATGTTCTGTTCTGATTGAGCAATAATTCCCCATTCCTCACCCCGCCCCCACCCCCAAGTAACCACTAGTCTACTTTCTACATTCAGATTCATTTCTCCTCTTCTCTGTAGCTCATCAGACATCTTGAATTAAGGTGTTTTGATGTTATTCAGTATGGAATAGGAACAAAGATTTAGGTATATAAAAATGTATATATTGGGTTGATCAAAAGTTTCATTTGGGTTTTTCCATAGCATCTTATGGAACGAACCTTTTGGCCAACCCTGTATATGTACGTGATTTTCCTTGAGTCATTTTGCAACATGAGAAACAATGACATTAATCCATTATTTTCCTATAAACACATGTATGTATATAATATATATATCATCATATATGTATATACCATATATATATAAAAATCTTAATTCCTAATCCCTACTGAATAGGGTAGCCTTAACAAATCCTAGAGACCACACTCATCTCCACGTTCTGTCCTTTGTCAATGGTTCATAAGTTTATTCCACATGAATTGAAACAATCAGGAAGCTCTTTTCCAAAGTCTCATTCTGTCCTTTCCCCTCTGATCTTTCCTTTTTCTCATTCCCTCTCCCAAGCAGAAAACAATATTTAGACATATTGGTATGATCATATTTTGGAGAGGAAATATGTTATCCCCTATCCTTTGCCCTATTTGAATTTTTCCTTGAGTCATTTTACAACATGAGAACCAATAAAATTAATTCACTATTTTGCTATTTTTCTCTGTGTCTTATTGGGAACTTTCCTTTAATCATTCCCTTTCCCTTGTTTTATTAATAATTGTTGGTGTTATAGAGTATTTCTTCTATTGATAGAAGACATAATTTTACTTAAAAAAGCATAATAGCCATGCATTATAGTAGCATGCTTCAGTCATCTGGCTAGTAGCTACATACAGCCTCCCAGAGCACATGTATTTAGAACAATTTCCATAGAAACCATCCTCAGTGGAATAGAAAGTGATGGCACCTCATCAAAAAATAGGCCTCTGTTGTGGATGATGAAGACCAAGTGAATTACTGACACAGGATCAAGGCTGGGAGGAGGGGAGAGTCTAGCCTCCAATCACAACTACTTTTTTCTAGAGATAAGAAGGTCACCTAGGGTCTGCCTAAGACCACGAAGCATTTCACAAACATAGAGTTTTAATGATGTCTCTCCTACTAAAGAACACAAACTGTTCTTCTGAATAATCGATTCCCAAAAGAAAGTAAAGTTTGTTGAAATTTGCAACCAGCAAATACAATCCAAAATTCTCTTTAAAATCTGGCATTACTGATGGCTGAAGTAGGGCATCCTTCCCACTTCTTACTACACAGATATTACTGCAGTACCTTCCAGCCAAAAGACCCTTAAGGCATTGCTTTTAAAACAAACCGTATAGAACAAATAGCCTCTCTTCCTGACACGAGAAACAAATTTGAGAAAAAATAGACATATCCAGAAAAGTTTGCAAGGAAATATGTAAGTGATCAAACAGATGAAGCTCTTCATAGCAGGAGCTTCTATTGCACTTCTTCACAGCAGGTGCTACTACTAATATATAGCCAGATACTACTATATATATATACTTATATATACTAATATATACTACTATTAATATATAGCCAGACTTCCCTGGAAGTCCAGTGGTTAAGACTTTGCCTTCCAGTTCAGGGGGTGCAGCTTTGATCCCTGGTGGGGGAGCTAAAATCTCACATACCTCACAGCCAAAGAACCAAAACGTAAGACAGAAGCAATATTGCAACAAATTCAATAAAGACTTTAAAAAAATGATATGGTTATATGTATAGTGAATTCTTTAATACCTGGTTCCCTAATTGGAATGAAAGCACTAGAACACTGGGAAATTTCTATTTTCTTCTCTGCTGTGTCCCCAGCATCTAATATAGGAACTATCACATAGTGGAGGCTTGATAAATGTCCATTAAATAAATGAATGACCATGTGCATTCATGAGAACTGTATGGAGGTTTCAGAGAGGGCAAGAGAGATGTCTGTGTTCAAGGAATACACAGTTGTTAGGGAACCATTGACTGAAACCACCTGCCTTGGCCAAGCACAGTGAAAACCGTTTCCCTGAGTTGCTTCCCATCAGCAGGTATCCTGATAAAGAAAACGCCACGGCTACAGAACAGTAACCAGGGTAATTTGGAAGGGGCAAAAAGGAGGGAGGAGACACTAGCCCATAATATGTCCTACCAACCTCCCAGAATCCTTTGCACTGATTTCTATCTTGGCTGAGAGACACACCACCAGGAAGGAACCCTGAGTCAGACCAAATACGGGCCAGGCGAGATGACTGGCGAGAGACAACCTGGAAACTAACCCCGTAACCTGGAAACTAACTAACGCCATTCTCCTGGGTTCTCTGACCCTGCTGCTCTCCGCCCGCGCGCGCCTTCCCAATCGTATCTCTTGCTTTGTCAGCGCTTCTGTCTCCTGGGACAGCTCATTTCTGTGTTTAGACTAGAGCCCACCCTCATGCCCTGGAAGGGCGCCCCCTTCCGGCAACACAGTGGCAGAGGGCCATGGAGAAATAAGAGTGATTTAATCACTGTATAATTTTGCTTCTTTGAAGATAGATCAGCTATAAAAACACAAACACCCAGTGCCAAAGCTGTGAATGTTTTAAGAATGTATGGAAGGAATCAGCATCCAAAGGGTGTGTGAGGGGCCGGGGTTCTTAGAGGAAATGGAGAAGCTTCTCTGGTCTAGATCATTCCTCCCAGTCTTGGCTGCCGTGGCCTGTCACCCTGGCCACCTCACACGCTCCACCCACTCCTCACAGAACAGATTGTATCCTACATACACTATGTATAAATACACCACTTAACGAGTTTTATGTGATGCTATTCTTGGTGCTTAATATAGATCATCTCTTGAATTTCTCACAACAAGCCAGCAAGAGAATTATGATGTCCATTAGATGAGTAAGAAAAATGAGACTCAGGGAGATTGAATTACTTGCTTAACCAGCATAAGATGCAATCAGATTTTAATCCTGGTCTGCCTGGCTAGAACCCAGGTTCTCATGGACTCTTATTTGCTAACTGCCTCTGCTAGCCTTAGCTTAGAAATACTCATTTACAGAAAAGTCATAAGGCAGGTTCAGGAATCAGTAGCCAGCACAAGATTTTGTTTTTAACAACATTCAAGAGAATTGGGCTCAGATGAACATTTTCTCCAAGCCTCCATTATTCATTACCAAAATGTGGCTGGCTACACACTGACTTTTCTACCTTTCATCACTGCTATTCTCTTACTGTTCCTATGTAGTTCTATATAAAAGGAATGCATCATTATTTTGCAACACACATAACTTTACATTGGAAATGAGATAACAGCAAAAAGTCAAATTGTATTGGTACAAATGCTAAAGCTATCTAAATTTCAATAAGGATAGTGCAGCACAGACTCAGAAAAATATTGTTGAATGATTAAATCTGTTTATGACAAGTATTTCCTTATATCTATAAATAATATCTATCTTCAAAAAATATCTAATGTGTGATCTCCAATATTTTATACCTTCAATATATTAATTCTAATAAATAATATTTATTTTTGATAATATCTAAGGTAATGTGGGAGCCCTGGCTTATGGTCTATAACCATCAATGTATTAATTCTGCCAATGGAAAAAATGAAACGTGGAATCAGATTCCAATCATAAATCTACTAATTATTAGCCGATGAAAGCATGTTAGTTACTTTAATTCCAAGAACTTGTGTTTCTCCATCTATACAATGGGCATAATAAAGGCATCCAAATCTCAGAGGGTATGAATATGAAAATTAAAGACATATTTCATATGTCTCATGACATATAAGACCCAATGTTGGGCCCCACACAAAGCAACCACGCCATAAATGTTAATTTCTCTCTTTCTTTCTAGGACAGATGAAATGTATAAGGTTTAACAAAAATCTCCAGTGGATACAGTCTCAGAATATTCCTGTATTTTCTTGCAGTACCCTCTGTTTTCCTCTTAATGTGTTCACTCCTAAACAGGAAGGCATGTTTTAATCATCTTCATCCTTGTCACTGTCATCCTAAATATCTTTTACAAACCCTCTGACTTGCACACAATTGTTGAAGACTGGATTCACCACAAGTTCCAGAACACTCCAGAAGCACGTTAATAGACCCAACATTCAAGGCTCCTTCTCCTACAGAATCAATCACAACTTGGACAGAAGGTTTGTCCTGAATGAAAGTGCATATGCAGAGTAATTGGCTGAAAAGATGCCAGTGAATCAAAGCACATTGGGATGATCTTTCTCTTTGATTTTAGGTTTGACACCATAATTTCCGCAGAGGCAAAAACCAGCTGATGGCTACAGTAGCCAACATATTCCCCCAGGATGGGACGTGTCCTGGGACCAACACTGCCGAGTAGTCTTCTATGAAGACAGTAACTAATGATGGCTTTTTAAATCACAACTGCATCCCTGGTACTTAACCTTGAGTAGACACTAAATGTTTGTTTGTTGGATGAATTAATTAATAGGGCATGCCTACTCTACAGAAAAGAAAAGGTCAGAAACAAAAGTGTTAGGGGTCAAGAGTAAAGAAATAGAAAAGTAAAAGCAAAGCTTTTCTCCCCACGACTGATCTCATTAGAGGTAAGACAGGAGCTACTGTAATTTAACCTTCCACTGTCACTTGTCTGACTACATCACATTATATAATAGAATGTTTCCTAGGTCAGAAATGGCTAGCATTTCAAAAGTGGGATGTTAAGAGGCAATACATGAGAAAATACAAGGAAAACGTATTTCTTAAGTGTCTTCTCTATGTGCAATGAAGTACTACACAGCAGGCAAGAAGGAAAAATCTCAAGTTAATAAAATAGATCATTTCAAAGTACCTTATACATCATGAAAAGGAAACTGAAAATAGCAACTATTTACCCCATAAAAAGAACACTGTACCTACTTTTCAAATTTGTCCAAAAATTAAAATAACGAGACTATTAAAAATTTGCAATGGCTTCCTCATTTCCATAAGGAAACTAGATTACCTAAATGCACAGGGATTTGGGATACTTAAATGAAATGATATATGAGACATTTCCACCATACGATAAACTCTCAGAAATGATCAGTTGTTGTTTTACCTGTAGGCGTGCCCGAAGTAACTAGCAATCTGACATTAAGTATACATTTAAAACCAAGAAATGTCAGTTCTGTAGTCATTTTAAGATTTCAAAAAATATACTATTACTGAATATATAATCCTAAGTGCTTTTCTTTAAAATCAGTGTTTTGAGTTCTTTTTTTTTTTCCCTCTGATCAACCTTTACTATTTTTTCTTGCCTTTAGATTTTTACATCTGTATAGACAGTGAAACTCTCTTCCCACTAATGATTTTGCTCCCTGATGAGTCTGCATGGAAAGGCAAATCTACTCCCTTCAAATCTGCCTATTCTTATAACCAGCAGATTCTAACCAGAAACACTTTTCAAGAGTTTTTCTGGTTTTAAATACCATCGTACTATTTTATTCTAAAATCAAACTATAGGGTTCCTGGTAGAAATATTTTAAGAATCACTTCTCAGTATTTTGAAAACACATATTGACATGAATAAATCCGGTTACCTGGAAAGGTTAAGGATGCTGTAAGGCTGTCTTCTGTAAGTCTTAGATCCCAATAGGCTGCCCACGTGCATGGGTGCAATTACATGTATATATAGAGATTTTTTTCAGATCAACATGTGACTGTGTAGGCGATAAGTGAGCCTTCAAACTATGCAAAAATAAGTTCTAGAGGTTCTAATGACATTCAGCTGAACAGTCTGTAGGCATTAAGGAATCTGAGATACACAAAAAATCATTATTCCAGTGCAGAGTTATTAAAATGTGTTGCTGTAAAAAGAGAATGCCCTCTTTCTTTCTGGAGACATTTACTAAGGACCATAAAGTATCATTTCAAGGCTCTCAACAAGCTTACCATAGAAAATGCAAAACAAATTTAATATTTTCAATTTCACTTTAAATTTTTTTAACTATTTTTTCTTTAAAAACTGACATAGGAAAAAATCAAACAAAATGGATTCCTCTTCAAAACAGAATTTTAGGGAAAGAGGAATGAATAATCACTAAGTACCCTTAACAATTCCTATGAAAATGGATGTAGGATTTTTATCTCAGAAAATAAAACCTCTGTGGACTCTTGCCAACTCATTACTTTTTAAAGAAATTTGGCTTTTCCAGACTCTTAACCATGAGCTCAGCAGCCAGACTGCAGGGCTTGGGTCAGAACTCTGCCACTAAATAACTGTGTGTGGCTTTACACAGATGACTCAATTATCTCATCTGCAAAATGGGAATAATCAGAGTAATTACCCCACGGGATGCACATAAACCCTTAGAACAGCATTCAGCATGGCCTAAGCAATCCATAAATAGTCACAGTTACAATCAAGCATTGCTAACAATAGAATAACCATGTAGACTTTAAATCTGGTGGCTCAGATGGTAAAGAATCTGCCTGCAATGTAGGAGATCTGGGTTCCACCCCTGGGTTGGGAAGATCCCCTGGAGGAGGGCATGGCAACCCACTCCAATGTTTCTGCCTGGAGAATCCCATGGACAGTGGAACCTGGTGGGCTCCAGTCCACGGGGAGGCAAAGAGTCAGACACAACTGAGCAACTAAACACAGCACATAGATTTTAAATAGCTAATCCATTTTTTCCAACCTTCCTCCACCCATTCTCACATCCCTTTTCCAACACTTCTAAAGAATGAGTGGCCTCTTACTGCTCAGATCATTGACTTTTTTCTGAACGTCTGAGTTATAGACATTGTTGGCTCTTTTCACGGTCAAAGAAGTCTTCCTCTGGGCCTCTCAGAGCCCTCCTCACCTGGTTCATCCCCAGTCTCTCCTCTGCGTCTCCTCCTCCAGAAGAAAGAGCCCGGAGACTCAACGCTTCCTCTTGCCTCTGCCTGACTGTCTCCATCCAGAGGCTGCCCTCAGCTCTCACGGTTTCAAGCCCCACCGACACCTCCATCACGGCCATCTCTCCCTGGCCCCAGCTCTCCTCTCTGATATTTGATCTGAGTGCCAGAGAGCAAGTGGCTGGACTGGGGGCCTTGGCCAGTGGGGGTTTAAGGCCCAGCTCTGCCATTTGTGAGCTGTATGACTTTGATCAGTTTCTTCCTTTCTCAAAATCCCCATTTCCTCATCTATAATAGATTGTTTAGAACATCTACTGCATAGGCTCCATTCAACAATACAACAGATGTAAACATTTGACATTAGTTCCTGGTCCACAGAAAGAGCTCAATATTCAGGGAATAGGGATGGAGGAACTGGGGAGATGTGATTAAAAGTTACAAATGAAACTATGAGATGAATAAGTTATGCAGACACCTTACAAACTTGAAACTAGAAGATGAGTAAGTTATGCAGACCTAATGCACAGCACTGTGATTAAAAACAATACTATACGTTTCAAAATTGCTATGATACTAGGTCATAAATATTCTAAGAATAATTTTGTGACCGTAAAAAACAAAAGTTAGATAAGTATTAACATTAACATTCGATTGAATATGTCCAAAATCTTCTATCATTTTCCACTCATATGTCAAATAATTCTTCTTCTTCAAAATTTCTAAAATGTTTTACTGCCACCATTATTTTCAAGACACTACATTTTAGGATTTTTATTATTTTCTCTCATTTGTTTCCATCATCTTAAGGAAAATACGGTAATATATTCTTCAGTTGTGATAAAAAGAATTTTTTTTACCTGTGTATGTAGCTGCCTAGTTTAAATGTTAAATTCTGCAGCCTCCCTTACCTATAGGTGTGGCCGTGTGATTAATCTATGATCAGTGAGATGTAATTAAAAGTAAGGCTCCTTAAAATTGTGTGACATGCCCTTCTTTGTCTCATTTTTCATCCTTCTGTCTGGAATGTGGATGTGATGGATAGATCTCTAGCAGCCATAAAAGACCCTGATAAGAACCACATGAGACCCATATGAGACCTTTTAAGCTTCACTCCAAAAACGATAGAATAATTCATGAATTGGCAGGAGGAGCCCCCAATCAAGGTCTGGGCCAACAACCTCTGAACTTTTTTTTAAGTAATATGAGAGAGAAATAAAAGTTTACTTTGAGGTGTCTCTCTTGTCTACAGTGAGGTCTGATCATAAGTGAATTAAGAACATTTTGATTGGATTTTCTCTGACATGCGCCCACCCGCTTCTAGCCAGGCCACTTTCCTCACACTCTCCCACTCACTTTAGTTCCCTTTTGCCTGTGATCTTCTAACCCCCAGGGTCTCAGGTGTGCTCAACAAAGCAGTCCAGAGCCAGCAGGAGCCTATAGTTGATTTTTCTCCCTCTTATCCAAATGTTATAACATTCCTCTTCTGTTACCCATCATCAGCTATTGCCACAGGATAACCTCGCCTCTTGGATTATGTGTAAGTAACCAGGGGTTGCAGGTTGGGTTCTTCAGAAACAGATCCTGAGATAAAGTTTAGGGTATCAATTATTTATGAGGGATCCACACCCGTGAGAGAGATGAGGCAGAAGCAGGACTGGGCAGAGGGAGACACTGAACCGTATGTGAACCTCATGGAGCCTGGCTGACTACGTAGGGAGCTCGGGAGTGGGTATCATCACGAGAGCATCCCGCATCCAGCCAAAGGGGCCAGGCCTCCGCCGCATGTCCTCAGCAAGACGTCACTGCAGGAGGGGAAGACCCTGAGCGCGCTGACAGGTCTGCCTCCACACTCCACGCACTTGGCAGCAAGACCTCTGTGCCTTCTGTCTGAATTCCATGCTTCTCTTCCGGAAACACCAATCTTAAACCAACAAGTGTTTGACAAATCTTCACAGAAAACTGCCTTAAAACTTACTTTGTGTCTAACCTAAGAAACATAATCAGTATGAAGTTCCCGAGATGAAGCCCCTCACCCCCGAAAAAAAGGGTATTTAGAAGTTCCTTTATAAGAAAAGGTCTTTATAAAACTTTTTCCTTCCGCTTCCTGGAATCAACACTGACTTCGCCAAAGCTTTAAATCCCTTATGTTGCAGAACATGCCTTTTTCACTTAATTCCTCTGAAACCTCCCACAACGCTGGATGCCACCAGGGTCCTCCCAAAACACACCCGTCTGAAGGAGAAGCACGTGGGTCCAGCCGCCTCTCCGTGCTCCTACGAGCGAGCCCGTGCTGCTGGGGACGGTCTTCCCAGGAGGACAGCCTAACATGCACCTGGAGATGGTGAAAGCAAGCTCACGATGAAAACGCTCCCTCTGTTACTGTGTCTGCTCTTCTCTGGTATGTTCCAACCCCCTCACTGCAAGCTCATTCAGGGGGGAAATCTCAGCAGGGTCTCCCCAGTTTCTATAGGTCCCTCGGCTCATCGGGGAGAAGGTACCTTCCTTGTTTACTCTGCCCCACTCTCCTACCCCGAATCCTCCACCCAGGCCCACAGCACTGCGGTTCCAGAGGGGGCTGGCGGAGGACTGCGGCGGGGGAGGGACTGTGGCGCAGGAAGCTGTGCTGCCCACGGCTGAGTGAGGTTCTGACTGTGGTCACAGGCTGAGGGGGCAGCGGCAGGGGGAAGTCCCCAGGGCTAAATGATCATGATAACACCAGGAATAATAATAATAAGTGAAAAGCCGATCTGAGGATCAGCTGAGACCTCTCGCTGTGCGCAGAGGGAGGAGAGCCCGTGTTCCTGTGATGCGTCTGCGCTGTAACCAACACTGCCACTTCAGCCTAGAGATGAGCAAGATGGAACGATCCCCAGGTGAGCTCGCTTGGCGAGGCTGCCAGCTGCGATCTCTACTTCTCTATCCGCCGCTTCCCAGAATGTATATGGCGATTTATCTGGTCCGAGCATCACTCTCATCTGTTCTCTGCTACAAGGATAGCTTCTTCAAGAGCCCACTGCCTTCGCCTATCGGCGAGGGAGGGCGGACACGCCATCCACAGACAAGCCACCTCCATGGAGTTCCCGTTTGTAAGGCCCCACTCGGGTGTCTGAAATGTTTGTGTTTGGATGCTGTTTTCCTCATCTCCCCAAGCGAGCAGGCCTTCTCAGAAAGTCAAACTTCAAAAGTGACATAGTGCTCTGATCATGGAAGGGTGGTTTTGTCGCCAGGGAAACAGTTTGCAAGGGAGAAACAGACCCATTTGTGAATGTATAACCGGGAGAGGAAGCAGATGCTAAGTTTCTGAGTGGGTCTAATTTACTTTGAGAGGTACTGGATGGGAAGAGTGGGTCCCATTTTTTAGGCCATAGATGAACAAAATTATCCACTTTAGAGGAAATCTTCTTCCTCTAGCCCAGAAATTATGGATAAAAACAAATTACTTATTCCCTTTTTCTTAGCTTTGCAAACCAAAACAAACAAACAAACAAAAAGTCCAGAAAAGCAAACGAAATTGTCCCAGGAATTCCCATAGGATCCAGGAAAATGACCCCAGGATACACCACAAAACCCAGCACAGGGGAAGGCCTCTTACATAATTAAGCATGACTGTAGGGGGGAAAAATTGTGAACACTTCACACATATTTTCTCAGCTGTTGTCCAGAATGGGAAAAAAAAATAAGTATGAAGAGGTTAGTGGCCACTTTGCAGAAATAAACAAGGAGTAGCTCTGGGCTTCCCTCAAAATACCTCCCCTCCCTGCTGATGAAGCCTAAAATATAGAACTTCATTCTTTGACCTTGCTGCAAGTTTCAGATCCTTTTCTGGAAGTTAATTTTGATATCAGGAGAAAGGAAAAAACCCTTTAAAAGTGAAATATCAGCCAATCTAAAGGGTGGTTTCTATAATAGGATAAAAGAATTTGGAGCTGGTGGCCAAAGAAATTAATATAATTTTTATCATCATTGTCATCATCATTACTATTAACACCTCGTTATCATCTCTATTATTATAATTATCATCACCAACACTATCATAATTCACCAAAACCTCTATCACTGTTACATAATGACAGTAGCTGCTCTTCTTTAGAATTTACCATGTACCAAAAACCATGTTTTACATTCATGATCAAGTAATTCTCAGGAGCTGGCAAACTTTTCTATAAAGGGCCAGAGAGTAAACATTTTAGATCATCTTTTGGATCATCATTTTTTTGGATCATCTCTGGCACAACTACTCAGCTCTGCCATCGTCAGGTAGAAGTGGTCCCACAAACATGCACATGATGGGCACCCTGGTGGTTCCATTCAACTTCATCCACAAAAGCAGACCGTAGGCCAGGTGTGGGCTGCTGCCCCCAGCTTACCAACTAGCACCATCTCATCGGTATCCTCACGAGGCTGTGAGCTCGGCGGGAGCATCTTCATTTCTCCAGTGAGGGAACCAGGCACGTCAGAGACAGTCGTCTGTCCATGTCACACGGGAAGTGGACAGAGGGCAGAGTGAAACCCGCCATCACCAAGGCAAATGCCTGCTCCCCACCTCGTCCGAGTCTGATTCACATACCACATGCAGCTCTTCAACATGATTTTAGAAGATACGTTTATAAACATTTTAAGAGCTCCATTTATTTTAATAGGAATGAAAAACATATAACCAGAAAACTCAACATTCGATTTTATTAATGGTTTTTCTTCAGACGAAACTCAGGAACAAACATAATAATCATGTGTGTGCCTTTCTATTTTTAAAAAATAAAGAAAAGATATATCTGTTGACAAGACGGATAATCTTTTGCAATACCCATTCAGTATATAGGTATCATTTTGGCCTTTCAAAGAAGCTTTCATTTTCTTCTCTCACTTGATTTGCACAGAAAGAAGAAAAGAAGTATGATATTACTATCCCCTTGTGGCAGATGAGAGAAACCAAGGTACAGAGGGGTTAAGGGGTTTCCCAAGGTCATGCACTGTGACAGTGGCCTGAGACAGGTGGGCAGTTTGCATAGCTCCGGCTCCCTTTCTCCTCCTGCCGTGTCATCCACATGGGTTCCCCAGGCTCAGAGTGTAAAGAGCCCAGCTCAGGAACTTCTTGCTTCTCCCACAGTATCAACGTAACTAAAGGCCAGCAACATGAGTCAGGTTTCTTGGGCCTTGGTGTTACAGGGCCAGTCACTCAGATGAACAAGTGTGTGTGTCCACGCACAGTGGCAGTGGGTAAGGCCTGCCCCTGATTTCCATCAGAGCAGTCTGAAAGTATTTTCTGTTTATTTGCTTGCTTTTTTTTTCCATTCCACTTGGCTTGCAGAATCTTAGTTCCCAGACCAGGGATCAAACCCAGAAACTCCTGCAGTGAAAACTCCAAGTCCTAATCACTGGATGGCCAGGGAATTCCCTGAAAGTACTTTCCAGATTAGCCATAAATCATTTTGTAAGTACCAAATGCTAAATTACCTGAATCTGAAATTCTATATGTGTTTTTAAAAGAGTGCTTGCTTTAGCTGCTAATAAGTTGTTGGATCTCAGGCAAGTCACTTCATGTTCAAGGACCCCAGATTTTTCACCCATAAAACACAGCTGCTGGACTTGATCAGCATTTGTTGGTTTTGATTGTTGTGTTATTTGGGTTTTTCAGGGGACTGTAGTTTATTCATCTACAAAAGTAAACCTAAATGTATTTCAGAATAAGCAGATTGAGAAGAAAACACCTCTAGATTTTCTAGCATAAACTTTAGTATCTATCAGTTTCAGGAGCTCATCCATAGGGCAAATACAGCCATGCCATAGAGAAAAAGCATCACAATGCTGAAAGATATTTCTACAGTTTAACTTAGGGAAACTTCGTTCATTCCCTGAACCAGTCCTGCTTTTAATAAAACACAGGCTTAGAAAAAAGATGAGAAGATGGCGGAGGAATAGGACGGGGAGACCACCTTCTTCCCTACAAATTCATCGAAAGAACATTTGAACGCTGAGCAAATTTCACAAAACAACTTCTGATCGCTAGCAGAGGACATCAGGCGCCCAGAAAAGCAGCCCATTGTCTTCAAAGGGAGGTAGGACAAAATATAAAAGATAAAAAGGGAGACAAAAGAGCTACGGACGGTGACCCGTCCCGGGAAGGGAGTCTTAATAGAGGATGTTTCCAATCACCAGGAAACCCTCGCACTGGCGGGACTGGGGGAAGTTTTCGGCAATCTAACTGGGAGGAAAAATTAAATAAGGCCCACAGATTACGTGCCTAAAAGCAACTCCCAGCAGAAAAGTACCCCAGACGCCCGCACCCGCCAGCAACAAGCGGGGCGGAACGGAGAGGAGCGGGCGGCATTGCTTAGGGTAAGGACCGGCCTGAAGACCCTGAGAGCAATCGGAGGGAGTTTTTTTTTAAACGGTGGGACAAAATTAACCGGCCGGAACACACTGCCTGCGGTTCGCGAAACAAAGGGACTGAGAAAGTCCAGAAAAGAGCCGGCCCATCCCCGCTGGAGGTAGGAGGCAGGGGGAAGGGGATAAGGGCAAACTCAGCCCCTGAGAAGCCACCCCCTCCCACACTGCAAACAGGCCCCCGGTTCCTATCTAAAGACTTCCCGAGACCCGACTGGCGGCGCGCGCTGGGGCAGCGGAGGGGAAAAGTGCGCCGTACCCGGAAAGAGTGCGCCCAAGCCTCTGGCTGCCTGGGCCGCTCAACGAGGAGGGAAAAGGCGCACTGCACCCAGGGAGAGTACGCCCAAGCCTCTGGCGGCCTGGGCCACTCGACGTGGAGGGAAAAGGCGCACTGCACCCGGGGAGAGTGCGCCCAAGCCTCTGGCTGCCTGGGCCGCTCAGGCCAGGAAAGGCACAAAACGCAGGCGCAACCGAATCCGCGCTTTTGTGGAGTACCAGAAAACTGGAACCGCACTCAACGCAGGGCCCGCTCCATGTAGAGCAGCCGGGAGCCTGAGCAGTGTAGACGGCGAAAGCACAGACACCCGTGAGCGGGGCAAACCCAGTGTGACCGGAACACGGTGAGCGCTATCCACACGGAGCGGTATCTGTCTGCAGCGCCCCACCCTCCCCGTAGCAGGACTGAACTGAACTAGCGAACCTAAATAAGAGATCACCTCCGCCCGCCTGTGTCAGGGCGGAAATTAGACACTGAAGAGACGGCAAACAGAAGCCAAATAAACAAAGGGAACCGCTTCAGAAAGGACTGGTGCAACAGATTAAAATCCCTGAAGGTAACACCGACTACACGGGAAAGGGCCTATAGATATCTAGAAGTGTAAGCTGGAAAGAGGAGCTATCTGAAATTGAACTGAACCTACACTGACCGCAACAACTCCAGAGGAATTCCTAGATATATATGTATTTTTTTTTAATTTATTAAATAAAAAGAAAAATTTTTTTTCTTTCCTTTTTTTTTATTTTTTTCTCTTTTATTTTCTTTTAAAATTCCCTATTACTCCCCCATTACTCCTCAACTTTCATTTTCATATATTTATACGATTTTTTTAATTAGGAAAAAAAAATTTTTTTTCTTTCCTTTTTTTTTTATTTTTTATTTTTTCTCTTTTATTTTCTTTTAAAATTCCCTATTACTCCCCCATTACTCCTCAACTTTCATTTTCATATATTTTTACGATTTTTTTAATTAGGAAAAAAAAATTTTTTTCTTTCCTTTTTTTTTATTTTTTATTTTTCTCTTTTATTTTCTTTTAAAATTCCCTATTACTCCCCTGTTACTCCTCAACTTTCATTTTCATATACTTTTACGATTTTTTTAATTAGGAAAGAAAAAAAATTTTTTTTCTTTTTCTTGTTTTTCTCTTCTATTTCCTTTTAAAGTCCTCTAATACTCTATTATTCCTTAATTTTCATTCACTATAACCTTGCCAAAAAAAAAAGAGAGAGAGAGAGAAACCCTATTTTTAAACCAAACTTCATATACATTTCTAATTTTTTTGTGTGTTTTTGCTTTTGTTTTTAAATATTGTATTTCAAAGAGTCTAACCTCTACACTAGATTTTTAATCTTTATTTTTCAGTATGTGATATAAATTTTGGACATTTAAGAATCCAATATTCAGTTCCCATTTCTATTTAGGAGTGTGGTGATTACTCTCCCACTTTTGATTCTGTTTTCTACCTCAGAACACCTCTATTTCCTCCTTTCCCCTTCTCTTCCCAATCCAATTCTGTGAATCTTTGTGGGTGTCTGGGCTACAGAGAACACTTTGGGAACAGATAACTGTGTAGATCTGTCTCTCTCTCCTCTTGAGTCCCCTTTTTCTCCTCCTGCTCACCTCTATCTCCTTCCTCCCTCTCCTATTCTTCATGTAACTCTGTGAATCTCTCTGGTTGTCTCTCACAGTGGAGATTCTTTTCACCATTAACCTAGAAGTTTTATTATCAGTGCTGTATAGTTGGAGAAGTCTTGAGACTATTGGAAGAATAAAACTGAAATCCAGAGGCAGGAGACTTAAGCCCAAAACCTGAGAAAACCAGAAAACTCCTGACTACACGGAACATTAAGGAATAAGAGACCATCCAAAAGCCTCCATACCTACACTAAAACCAACCACCACCCAAGAGCCAATAAGCTCCAGTACAAGACATACCACACAAATTCTTTAGCAACGCAGGAACATAGACCTGAGTGTCAACATACAGGCTGTCCAAAGTCACACCTAACACAAAGACCCATCGCAAAACTCATTACTGGACACTCCACTGCACTCCAGAGAGAAGAAATCCAATTCCACGCACCAGAACTCTGACACAAGCTTCCCTAATCAGGAAAACTTGACAAACCAATCGTCCAACCCTACCCACTGGGTGAAACCTCCACAATGAAAAGGAACCACAGACCACAAGAATGTAGAAAGCCCACTCCAGACACAACAATCTAAACAAGATGAAAAGGCAGAGAAATACCCAACAGGTAAAGGAACATGAAAAAAGCCCACCAAGTCAAACAAAAGAGGAGGAAACAGGGAATCTACCTGAAAAAGAATTTAGAATAATGATTAATAAAAATGATCCAAAATCTTGAAAACAAAATGGAGTTACAAATAAATAGCCTGGAGACAAAGATTGAGAAGATGCAAGAAAGGCTTAACAAGGACCTAGAATAAATTTTTTAAAAAGTCAATTAAAAATTAATAATGAAATAAATGAGATCAAAAACACTCTGGAGGGAACCATGAGTAGAATAACAGAGACAGAAGATAGGATAAGTGAGTTAGAAGATAAAATGGTGGAAATAAATGAAGCAGAGAGGAAAAAAGAAAAAAAGAATCAAAAGAAATGAGGACAACCTCAGGGACCTCTGGGACAATGTGAAACGCCCCAACATTCGAATCATAGGAGTCCCAGAAGAAGAAGACAAAAAGAAAGGCCATGAGAAGATACTCGAGGAGATAATAGCTGAAAACTTCCCTAAAATGGGGAAGGAAGTAGCCACCCAAGTCCAAGAAACCCAGAGAGTCCCAAACAGGATAAACCCAAGGCGAAACACCCCAAGACACATATTAATCAAATTAACAAAGATCAAACACAAAGAACAAATATTAAAAGCAGCAAGGGAGAAACAACAAATAACACACAAAGGGATTCCCATAAGGATAACAGCTGATCTATCAATAGAAACCCTCCAGGCCAGAAGGGAATGGCAGGACATACTTAAAGTAATGAAAGAGAATAACCTACAACCTAGATTACTCTACCCAGCAAGGATCTCATTCAGATATGAAGGAGAACTCAAAAGCTTTACAGACAAGCAAAAGCTGAGAGAATTCAGCACCACCAAACCAGCTCTTCAACAAATACTGAAGGATCTTCTCTAGACAGGAAACACAGAAAGGTGGTGTAAACGTGAACCCCAAACAACAAAATAAATGGCAACGGGACCATACCTATCAATAATTACCTTAAATGTAAATGGGTTGAATGCCCCAACCAAAAGACAAAGGCTGGCTGAATGGATACAAAAGCAAGACCCCTATATATGCTATCTACAAGAGACCCACCTCAAAGCAAGGGACACATACAGATTAAAAGTGAAGGGCTGGAAAAAAATATTCCACGCAAACGGAGACCAAAAGAAAGCAGGAGTCGCAATACTCATATCAGATAAAATAGACTTTCAAATAAAGGCTGTGAAAAGAGACAAAGATGGACACTACATAATGATCAAAGGATCAATCCAAGAAGAAGATATAACAATTATAAATATATATGCACCCAACATAGGAGCACCGCAATATGTAAGGCAAACACTAACGAGTATGAAAGAGGAAATTAATAGTAACACAATAATAGTAGGAGACTTTAATACCCCACTCACAACTATGGATAGATCAACTAAACAGAAAATGAACAAGGAAACACAAACTTTAAAGGACACAATGGACCAGCTAGACCTTATTGACATCTATAGGACGTTTCACCCCAAAACAATCAACTTCACCTTTTTCTCAAGTGCACACGGAACCTTCTCCAGAATAGATCACATCCTGGGCCATAAATCTAGTCTTGGTAAATTCAAAAAAATTGAAATCATTCCAGTCATCTTTTCTGACCACAGTGCAGTAAGATTAGATCTCAATTACAGGAAAAAAATTATTAAAAATTCAAACATATGGAGGCTAAACAACACGCTTCTGAATAACCAACAAATCATAGAAGAAATCAAAAAAGAAATCAAAACATGCATAGAAATGAATGAAAATGAAAACACAACAACCGAAAACCTCTGGGACACTGTAAAAGCAGTGCTAAGGGGAAGATTCATAGCATTACAGGCCTACCTCAAGAAACAAGAAAAAAGTCAAATAAATAACCTAACTCTACACCTAAAGCAACTAGAGAAGGAAGAAATGAAGAACCCCAGGGTTAGTAGAAGGAAAGAAATCTTAAAAATTAGGGCAGAAATAAATGCAAAAGAAACTAAAGAGACCATAGCAAAAATCAACAAAGCTAAAAGCTGGTTTTTTGAAAAAATAAACAAAATTGACAAACCATTAGCAAGACTCATTAAGAAACAAAGGGAGAAGAACCAAATTAACAAAATTAGAAACGAAAATGGAGAGATCACAACAGACAACACTGAAATACAAAGGATCATAAGAGACTACTACCAGCAGCTCTATGCCAATAAAATGGACAACTTGGAAGAAATGGACAAGTTCTTAGAGAAGTATAACTTTCCAAAACTGAATCAGGAAGAAATAGAAGATCTTAACAAACCCATCACAAGCAAGGAAATCAAAACTGTAATCAGAAATCTTCCAGCAAACAAAAGCCCAGGACCAGATGACTTCACAGCTGAATTCTACCAAAAATTTAGGGAAGAGCTAACACCTATCTTACTCAAACTCTTCCAGAAAATTGCAGAAGAAGGTAAACTTCCAAACTCATTCTATGAGGCCATCATCACCCTAATTCCAAAACCAGACAAAGATGCCACAAAAAAAGAGAACTACAGGCCAATATCACTGATGAACATAGATGCAAAAATCCTTAACAAAATTCTAGCAAACAGAATCCAACAACATATTAAAAAAATCATACACCATGACCAAGTGGGCTTTATCCCAGGAATGCAAGGATTCTTCAATATCCGCAAATCAATCAATGTAATACACCACATTAACAAATTGAAAGATAAAAACCATATGATTATCTCAATAGATGCAGAAAAAGCCTTTGACAAAATTCAACATCCATTTATGATTAAAACTCTCCAGAAAGCAGGAATAGAAGGAACATACCTCAACATAATAAAAGCTATATATGACAAACCCACAGCAAGCATCACCCTCAATGGTGAAAAATTGAAAGCATTTCCCCTGAAATCAGGAACAAGACAAGGGTGCCCACTCTCACCACTACTATTCAACATAGTTTTGGAAGTGTTGGCCACAGCAATCAGGGCAGAAAAAGAAGTAAAAGGAATCCAGATAGGAAAAGAAGAAGTGAAACTCTCTCTGTTTGCAGATGACATGATCCTCTACATAGAAAACCCTAAAGACTCTACCAGAAAATTACTAGAGCTAATCAATGAATACAGTAAAGTTGCAGGATATAAAATTAACACACAGAAATCTCTTGCATTCCTATACACTAACAATGAGAAAACAGAAAGAGAAATTAAGGAAACGATACCATTCACCATTGCAACAAAAAGAATAAAATACTTAGGAGTATATCTACCTAAAGAAACAAAAGACCTATACATAGAAAACTATAAAACACTGATGAAAGAAATCAAAGAGGACACAAACAGATGGAGAAATATACCGTGTTCATGGATTGGAAGAATCAATATTGTCAAAATGGCTATACTACCCAAAGCAATCTATAGATTCAATGCAATCCCTATCAAACTACCAATGGTATTTTTCACAGAACTAGAACAAATAATTTCACAATTTGTATGGAAATACAAAAAACCTCGAATAGCCAAAGTAACCTTGAGAAAGAAGAATGGAACTGGAGGAATCAACCTGCCTGACTTCAGACTATACTACAAAGCCACAGTCATCAAGACAGTATGGTACTGGCACAAAGACAGAAATATAGATCAATGGAACAGAATAGAAAGCCCAGAGATAAATCCACGAACCTATGGTCACCTTATCTTCGACAAAGGAGGCAAGGATATACAATGGAAAAAAGACAACCTCTTTAACAAGTGGTGCTGGGAAAACTGGTCAACCACCTGTAAAAGAATGAAACTAGAACACTTTCTAACACCATACACAAAAATAAACTCAAAATGGATTAAAGATCTAAATGTAAGACCAGAAACTATAAAACTCCTAGAGGAGAACATAGGCAAAACACTCTCCAACATAAATCACAGCAGGATCCTCTATGACCCACATCCCAGAATTTTAGAAACAAAAGCAAAAATAAACAAATGGGACCTAATAAAACTTAAAAGCTTTTGCACAACAAAGGAAACTATAAGCAAGGTGAAAAGACAGCCCTCAGATTGGGAGAAAATAATAGCAAATGAAGCAACAGAAAGGATTAATCTCAAAAATATACAAGCAACTCCTCCAGCTCAACTCCAGAAAAATAAATGACCCAATCAAAAAATGGGCCAAAGAACTCAACAGACATTTCTCCAAGGAAGACATACGGATGGCAAAAAAACACATGAAAAGATGCTCAACATCACTCATTATCAGAGAAATGCAAATCAAAACCACAATGAGGTACCATTACACGCCAGTCAGGATGGCTGCTATCCAAAAGTCTACAAGCAATAAATGCTGGAGAGGGTGTGGAGAAAAGGGAACCCTCTTACACTGTTGGTGGGAATGCAAATTAGTACAGCCACTATGGAAAACAGTGTGGAGATTTCTTAAAAAGCTGGAACTAGAACTGCCATATGACCCAGCAATACCACTTCTAGGCATACACACTGAGGAAACCAGATCCGAAAGAGACACATGCACCCCAATGTTCATCGCAGCACTGTTTATAATAGCCAGGACATGGAAGCAACCTAGATGCCCATCAGCAGATGAGTGGATGAGGAAGCTGTGGTACATATACACCATGGAATATTACTCAGCCATTAAAAAGAATTCATTTAAATCAGTTCTAATGAGATGGGTGAAACTGGAGCCCATTATACAGAGCGAAGTAAGCCAGAAAGATAAAGACCATTACAGTATACTAACACATATATATGGAATTTAGAAAGATGGTAATGATAACCCTATATGCAAAAAAAGAAAAAGAGACTCAGATGTATAGAACAGACTTGTGGACTCTGTGGGAGAAGGCGAGGGTGGGATGTTTCAAGAGAACAGCATCGAAACATGTATATCTAGGGTGAAACAGATCACTAGCCCAGGTTGGATGCATGAGACAAGTGCTCAGGCCTGGTGCACTGGGAAGACCCAGAGGGATGGGGTGGAGAGGGAGGTGGGAGGGGGGACCGGGATGGGGAATACATGTAAATCCATGGCTAATTCATTTCAGTGTATGACAAAAACCACTGCAATGTTGTAAAGTAATTAGCCTCCAACTAATAAAAATAAATGGAAAAAAAAATACCTATGTAGTGTTGTATATAGGTCAAGATTAAAAACAAAAGTTTAAAAAATATTTAGTTAAAAATAAATTAGAAAATTGAAAATTAAAAAAAAAAAAGAAAAAAGATGAGGAGTAAGAATAGGAGTAAGAGATGGTTAAGGAGTTTGAGATCAACATGTACATATGCTATATTTAAAATGGATAAACAACAAGGACCTACTGTATATAGCACATGGAACTCAGCTCAATGCTAGGTGGCGGCCTGGATGGGAGGGAGTTTGGGGGAGAATGGATGCGTGTATATGCATGGCTGAGTGTCTCTGCTGTCCACCTGAAACTATTGCAACATTGTTAATTGGCCAAACTCCAAAATAAAATGAGAAGTTTAAAAAAAAAATGGGTACCAGGCAGCAATAAATAGATTTTAGAAAAAAAAAATTTTCACTAGATCAGTGTTATTCAAACCACAGGTTATGAACACAAATAAATCGTGTTCAGTATTTTTAAATGAATTCACAAACAGAATGGAAAACAATCAAATGTAATAGAAAATATCCCAATAAGCACACTATCAGAGACTGTTTCAGATTCTCTCTCTCTCACACATACACACACGCACGGGATTTGTGGTCCACAAATCTGAAAGCCATTGGGCCAAATGAGCTGAGCTTTGTGTAGCTGAAAGACTCAGTAACCCTCTAACCTAGTCTTACTGCGATAAACTCACTCAAACCACACACTAAAGTGATGGAAAGTCAATAGAAATGTAATTCTTACCAATCCTCTCAACACTCCAAGTCTTCCAATTATTGATAAATTCTTTATAATTCTTCTACTATTATTATAAATTTGATTCTATTATATTACAAATTCTATATGATGTCATTTAGATCATTATCATACACTGCAAACATTCATTAGCAGCAATGACACTTTTGTAACATTATAGATATAATGTAACTATACCTATATTTAAATATACTTTGGGAAAATATGATCAATAAAGAAAGAAACTCTGAAAAACCTGCCTGATTTCTGTGGTCCTCGTTGCCTGCATACAAGTAAGTGTGTGTGCTTAGTCGTTCAGTCATCTGACTCTTCATGACCCTGTGGACTGTAGCCAGCCAAGCTGCTCTGTCCACAGGATTCTCCAGGCAAGAATACTGGAATGGGTAGCCATTTCCTCCTCCAGAGGATCTTCCGACCCAGGGACAGAACCTGCATCTCTTATGTCTCCTGCGTTAGCAGGTGGATTCTTTACCCACTGAGCCATCAGGGAAGCCCATGTAAGTAAGACAAGACCAAATAAACCATTCCATAGGGACCACTTTGAAAGGAATCAAACATACATCAAGATGTACAAAAAAGAGCAATATTTTCCAGTTCAGATTTCCCACTGAAGGTCAGTGCTCTCGTGGGACAGGGATGTCATGATTTGCATTGAAATGGCAACTCATCAGTCTGTAGAAAAATCCAGCCAACAGAATTCAGCCCTGTGGGTTCCATTTCAATGACACACTACCTCATTTGCAGAAACGGCAGTGCCGAGGTGTGTGATAAATTGAATGGAAAGGACAGGAAAGACACTTCAAGAATTCACTTTCTGAAACTGAAACCCATTCTATTTTTAATCCTCTCTCGTGGGCATTTAATTCCAGATCCTAGTCATGCTGTAAAAAGTATCCATGTTGACAAATTACCAGCACCTCACTTAGCTGCCATTTCCCTTCTGAAAACCATCTTCATGGATTAGTATTCAGAAACACAAGCTCAGTTAAGTGTGTTTTGCAGAATAAAGACTCTGAAGAATGAAAAGTAGAATTATACAACTTGTGGGCACAAAGTGAGAGAATAAATAAGAAATTTTGATTGTGATGAATGTTTACAAGTTCTCCAACAACAGGCATGAGTGTCGTTTAAATAAATCTACAGATGGACACCTGGGGTTTAGAAGGCTCACTAGAGCTGATCCTTGCAGTGCCTAAACGCATGGCATGGATCCCAGACAATAAGGGTCCAGTCTTTGCTTGTTCCCACTGTGACCAGGGGATGGTTAGATTTCATTAAGTAATAAAACCTAGCACTACCACCGTATAGCCCAGGGCATGCTACTCAATATCCTATAATAATCTACACACGAAAAGAATCTGAAAAAGAATGTCTGTGTGCATGTGTAACTGAATCACTTTGCTGTACACCTAAAACCAACACATTGTACATCAACTGAACTCGAATATAAAATAAAACATTTTTTTAAAAGACCATTTATTTGGAACTTACTGATTTTTCTTCCAAAGATCTTGAAAACTCATCCTTACTCCTATCTTACTGACAAGGCCAATCTCCTAAACAGATTCTATGAATAAAATCTTTCCTATTCTCCATTTCATCTTAAATTCAATTGACAAGTATTTTCTCTCAAGCATCAAAGAAGAATGCCTATATTGAAGACACTGTTATTCAACAGAAAAAGAAGATATTAGTTCAAACTTCACAGAATAAGAATTTAGAAGCTTCCTCTCTACAAGATGCCTTCCTTCAAAAACCTGTAGATTTTATAGTATTTCATTTTCCATATTTAATAAGTGTCTTTAAAAAATAAAAGTTCTAAGAAAATGCCAGTGGCTCAGTTATTACTCATCAACCTAGAGGGGGTTCTTTACTGGGACGGTTCCATCCTCTGCAGGTCATGGCTGGAGACACTTTAGATTGTCACAAAAATGGGGAGGCGTGAGATACTGGCATCTAGTCGGGGGAGGCCAGGGATGTTTCTAAACATCCTATAGTGCACTGGTCAGGCTGCTCAACAATAATCTGTTTGGCCCAAAATGTCAGCAGTGCTGAGGGTGACAAAACCTCTTTACAGTATTTCCCTGATGGCAAAACAAACAGCAATATGAAAATGAACAATTGTGACAATGCTATATTTTGGTCTGTGCATGCCTGAATGATAAGTCATTTCAGTAATGTCTGACTCTTTGTAAGCGGACAGACCTTAGCAGGTCAGGCTCCTTGGGATTCTCCAGGCAAGAATACTGGAGAGGGTTGCCATGCCCTCCTCCAGGGGATCTTCCTGACGCAGGGGTGGAAACTGTGTCTCTTATGTTGCCTGTGTTGCAGGCTTTTTACCACTAGCATCACTTGGGAAGCCCTATTTTGGTGATACAGTTGGCTTAAATATTAGCTAAGTGACTTGCTTCCCTACCTTAACCTCAAGTAGAAGGGATTCAAATTTATGCTTAGCAAAGCTGCAGATCCCTTCATGACTCTCCTACTTGCCGTCTCAGGATTGCTAGAGAATTTTAAAGCCATCCACACCAAATCTGCAGTCCCATCTTCTGTGTGTGTGTGTGTGTGTGTGTGTGTGTGCGTGAGAGAGAGAGAGAGCTTCTCCACCACCACACACACACACACACACACACACACACACACACACACACACACAGTACTTAACACAGACAGAATGCCCTGCACACAACTGGTTCTCCTTCCATTGTGAAACCTGGTGCCCACATCAGCCAATCGTTCAGTGAGAGGGTTAAACAGACTGCCTTGGAGTTGGAAGGATGGAGATTCTAATGGTTAAAGAAAGTTGCTTCGGATAGAAGGTGAAAATTAAAACCAACCACAGTAAAACACTTAGAATGAGATTGTCAGACATGTCAGCTGATGACAGAGTGGGAGTGTCCTCCCAGGGGGGGTTAGCCTGAAAAAGCCTAACTGATTCTAACAGAGAAGAGGCATCTTCAACATAATTCTTAGGTATGAACATCTATATCTCAAGATGTCCTTATAAGCTTGTGAGTGCGCTTTATACAGCCATCTGAGACTTTTCTGCCAGACAAGACACGGGCAGAGCTTTATCACTGATGAACAGTTGAGAAGAAAATGTAAATCCTTTATGAATCAGATCCCACTCATGATGGGGAAGTGAAGTCTGAGACTCTCTGCTTATGTTTCTTACCACTTTTAATGTGCAACAGCAAAAGAAAAAGAAATCAAGAATCAGGAAACGAAAGCCAAAAGACTATGCACTCTCATCTCTCTAAGAATGATGCTTACAAATGAGAGACAAAGTTATTTAAGAGGTGGGGAGGTACTATCCATGAGAATTCACGCAAAATTGGTTACAGAGGTGTGGGCAGGTAAGGCAGCTCGATCCAGGGACTTACCACCAAGGCACTGGGTCAAGCTCAGTTTCATTCAGAGGATATGTTAATAGCCTCATTTGGTTACCATCCCATAGTTTTTTAAATATGCAAGTTTGGCAGCAGTTCAAATGAAATACTTTTTAAATATGCTTGTACAATATAGATTTTAGTTTAAAAATAAACTCAATATTTGGGTTTAATTCAGGGCTTAGTAAATTCTTCAAGGATATTTGGTGTAATGGGATGTAACATTTTATTTTGGCTTTTTGAGATGATGTTTCAAGGGGATTCTGATTCTGCTTTCTGAAAGACTCAAATGTTCAGGTATGAAAATTCTGTGGAGGGACAGCCTCAGACTTCGAGCTGTTTTATTAGCATTCTACCCATAAGAAATAGAAACATCCTAAAATCCAGGCCCTTCAGCACACCTGTCATTCTTCAGAACCAAAATGCATTTCAATCACATTCTCCACTCTATTAAGAGAAGTACAGTTTTGAATCCTGGAAGGAAAATTATCTTGTGGCCTTGGAATACAAGCTTATTCAGGTAATATAAAATGCCAAGCAGTCTACAATTCCAGCTCAGGTAAGGCAATTCCTAATTGTATTTATATCATGGAAAATAGGTATTTCAGCCTTGTTGAAATATTATTGTGAAAGGACTTCTTTTTATCATCAAAGTACTGTAACTCAGCATGGCTGCAAGTATAGAGAATCTCTGAAAATCCATATATGTCTTCTAAATTGTGAGTCAATTTAATTACAAATTTAACTAAAACTCAGAGAAAACCAAGTGTCTTTGGAAAGAAAGATGCTTTTGTTGTACTTTTGAATGTATTTTTAGTTATGGAAATAATTTTTTTAGAAAAACCTATTAGAATTTTGTCTAAATGCTTTATTTTCTTTTTTATGTTCCACTAGAAACAGTTCAAATTATTTGCATTAACTTCAAAAATGTTTTAATTGGGAGGAAAAACTTAATTTTAAAAAAGTTTTAAAAGAGTATATTTAGTTATCATTCACACCATAAGAATGAGCATATTCACTAAAAGAGATGAAGAAACTCCCTTCTAGTGGGTCAGCGTTCTCTCTCATGTTGCATATATAAGATACACTTAAATGTTTGATAAACTTAAGTTTCTTAGGGGTTAGCACATAGGATCATTTAGGCTGAGGTGGGATGTCAGAGCATATATGCTCTCCATATGGCAGTCTCTAAGATTCCTGGAGTATGCACCAGGAATAAATAATAAAATAATCCATGTGCATGCTTTCACTAAATGAATAGTTGTTTATTTATTAATTACATTGTGTGTGTACTCCTGCACAAACATATAATGTAAAAATTGCACCTAAAAGGAAAGCAAAATGGTGAAAACAAAAACACAGATTAATAACCCCCTCCCATGCCCTAATAACGGAGGAGACAGATGGACACCAGGCTAAGCAGCTGCAACCAGTCTCCTGCTAACACTTCAAGATAAGATGCCAGCAGGAGCATCGGGCACTGACTGGGCGGAAGGCAAAGTGACCACAATTTCCTTTCTTTCGGTCAAGGGGATTTCCCAGCCTGACACATGTGCAGAGAAGGTACTCCACTTAGGGAACGTGTAAGGGAGGAAGGTGCCTGGAAAATCCCATGGGTGGAGGAGCCTGGTGGGCCGCAGTCCATGGGGTCGCTGAGAGTCGGACACAACTGAGCAACTTCACTTTTCACTTTCATGTATTAGAGAAGGAAATGGCAACCCACTCCAGTGTTCTTGCCTGGGGAATCCCAGGGACGGGAGTGTGGTGGGCTGCTATCTATGGGGTTGCACAGAGTCAGACATGACTGAAGTGACTTAGCAGCAGCAACAAGGGAAGAAGGAGCTGCCAGCACATAATATGTTCTGCTAACCCCCACAAACCTTCAAACTGGAATCCGTCTTGGCTGAGAGATGCACATGACTACCAGGAAGGGCCTGAGTCAGGTTAAATCCGGCCACAAGCAAGACAACCAGCCAGAGACGACCCAGAAGACCATCCCGTGCAAATGATCTAAGCTGCCCCTAGCTATTGGGCACAACTCACTCTGAGTTCATGTCCTCTTCCACACACATTGCACTGTGCTTCTAATAAATGCTTCATCCGTTTCAAACTTTGGCCTCTCTGCTGAATTCTTTCTTCAAAGAGGACAAGGACCGAGACCCTTCTTCCAGCCGCCTCACTGCTAAGATCACTAACAGGCTGCACTGGCACAGCAGCTGAGATGTGGCACCCATTCCGAGACCACTGCAATACACGTAACTCAAGCTCCTCAAGCACCATGCATGGCTGATTTTTAAGATGCACTGGTTTGGGAACATCATAAGGAGTGGTAAGCAATACCCACCAAAGCTGAGAAGCTAGTTTGCCCTAAAATCCAAGAGACAATGTGCTTTACGAGACATTCTTTGATGCCCTTAACATTTAAAGAACAGCCTAGAGAGATGGTGGGGATGGATGAGTGGCATTTATCTTCATGTGTAAAGTTAAGCCATGACCCAGTCTTTATGGTTGGTCATGCTCTCTGGCCTTTTCCAGCTCTGGCCTGGAGACTGTCTCACCTGCCACAGAACCCCAGGGAAGAAATGAAGGGTAAAATAAATCTGTACTTTCCAGTCCTACACTCGAGTGCCTTGCCAGTCCCTCATATCTCCCAGCGAGGTTATTCACACACACACCTTTTTCTTTCCTGAAGCTCCAGCATCGGACCTTTGACACCTTCAGGGAGCTAGATGCCTCAGAGA
Source organism: Odocoileus virginianus (assembly GCF_023699985.2). Classification (NCBI taxonomy): domain Eukaryota; kingdom Metazoa; phylum Chordata; class Mammalia; order Artiodactyla; family Cervidae; genus Odocoileus; species Odocoileus virginianus. The sequence goes on along the minus strand of NC_069700.1, from coordinate 36,942,365 downwards.
CCTCACAAAAGTTTCTCTTTTCCTAGATTGTCTTCAGAAAAGATGAACTCTTTTACCTTAATTCTAAAACCACCTGCTTTCAACTAAATGTGAGACATTTGGAAAACACATTAGCATAAGAAGATACACATTTCTTCTTTAGAACAAGAGCTTATGTTAAAATAACCCCAGGGTCCTTTCTTAAGGCTCCCAAAGGCAGCTGCTCAGCTGAAGAAGTTGAGCTCAATACTAAACTCAGCCTCCCCAGGTGTTTTCCCACTGGGCACACTCCCCAAGCAGGGCTTCAGGCTCTTCCAAAAGACTGGCAGATGGGCCTTCTGGCAAAGGGTAAGGATCTCAAGGTCAGGTAGAAGAAACAGAAAAGGAATTTCCTTCGTAAGCACCTGAATATCTCTCATGCTATTTACAGCTTTCTTAATCAGTTCAGTAAATGGCAGTATCACCCAGGCTAAATCTGCTTTCCTCGGCTCAATCAGAGTAGTGTTCTCCAAACAAATGTGCCCACGTGGGTTGAGAACTTGCATTCTTTCTCTTTCACTGACACACAGATCTAAGAGCATGGGCCCTACAGTGCAGAAGCCAGAGGGCCCGGAAGAAGCTACCAAGGATGCTCTTACCTGAAAGTCCTTGGCTCCTCCTCTTCCTAAAGATTTTTTTAATGTGGACCATTTTTTAAACTCTTTATTGAATTAGTTACAAATTTCTCTCTGTTTCATGTTTTGATTTTTTTGTCAGTGAGGCATGTGGGATCCTGGTTCCTTGAACAGGGATCAAACCTGCCTCCTCTGCGTTGGAAGGCAACATCTTAACTATTGAACCACCAGGAAATCCTTCCCTTACACCTGCATTCAGTTTTCTTTCGCCCTTACTTTTCTCCTTGATTTCCCTTTTTTCTTTCTTTCTTTTCCCGTCCGTTTCTTGAAACACTTTCCCTCCATGAAATATCTACCACAACTGAGTCATTTCAGTTCATTCTTATTAATTGATAAACAATCTAAACCCCAAAGCTTATTGCGAGCAACCTGAACCTTCTAACATCCTGAGAGGTTTACGTCTCTAAGGCAGATTTTGTAATATCTGCCCCACCCCCGACCTTCCACCCTTATAGCTATGGAAGAGTTGCTTCTACAGCATGTCACATTGGCTCTGGTACCATATTCATATGGAATTTCCAAGGCCATTCCCTACTTTTATCTCAACAGTGTTCATTCATTTGCTTTTTTAAAATAAATGTTGATCTGAGCATGAGCTGTGTATTACTCAGTTCTGGAGACAGTGGTGACATAAACATACAAAATTCCCTGTTCTCTTGGAGCCTCTCTTCTGGAGGAGAGAGAGACAATAAAAGAAAAGAAGCTACATATTAAAGTGCAATAGTGCTGAGGATGGATAAGGCAATGGCAACCCACTCCAGTATTCTTGCCTAGAGAATCCCAGGGACGGGGGAGCCTGGTGGGCTGCTGTCCAAGGGGTCGCACAGAGTCGGACACGACTGAAGCGACTTAGCATGCATGCATGCACTGGATAAGGAAATGGCAACCCACTCCAGTATTCTTGCCTAGAGAATCCCAGGGACGGGAGAGCCTGGTGGGCTGCTGTCCAAGGGGTCGCACAGAGTCGGACACGACTGAAGCAACTTAGCAGCAGCAGTGCTGAGGAAAAGAGAACAGTGGCAGCTGGATACAGAGCACCAGGAAGTGGAGATGGGAGTGTGATACATTTAAATAAAGTGAACAGGAAGACTTCCTCGAGGTGACTTGTAAAAAGGAACTTGAAGGAAGTAAGGAAATGAACCATGCGATATCTAGAGGAAACACCCCAGGAAGAGAGGATGGCAAAAGCCAAGAACCAGAGGCGGGAGGAGATCTGGCTGAGGAACAGCCTGGGGTGGCTGAGGACCAGTGATCCTGGGGAAGAGTCGCTGGAGACGCGGCCAGGAGAGGCTTGAGGAACCAGGTCAGGGGCGAAGACCTGTCCACCACTGTGAGGGCTTGGGTTTTCTTCTGAGTGAGAAGGGAAACCCTTCGAATATTTGGAGCAAAGCAGTAACATGATCTCCTTATCCTGCGGAAGGGTCGTTCTGGCTGTATTAGGAATAAATAATAGGACATGACAATACAGAGATAAATAAATTGATGACTTGCAATGGGGAGAGGAGGAGAATAGCAGAGGGAAACTGAAATAAGTCGCTTTCTCCAAGGACACTTTTCTGTATAGTTTTGACCATTGAAATCATGCTAGTCTTCAAAATATTCAAAAAGGTAAAATTAAATCAACAACAATGGGGAAGAATCCTACTGGTGACTATAAAGAGAAACAAATTAATATACATATAGAATTGACAACATCACACCATGGAAAACAAAAGAGATTAATCTATCTTTTGAGTTTAATACACATGCGCAGAAAAAGGCATAAAACATTAGGGTACAACACAAACAACTTGTAAAATCGAATATACCCTTAGAATCATCTCCCAGATCAAGAAACAGAAGTTCTCCAGCACTGGAGACGTCCTCATTCTCCCTTCCTGTCACTATCAATCTAATGGCCGACCACGGGTAATCGCTACCCCACCTTCTAAGAGCAGAGAACAATGTCAACTGTGGCGGGTGCAGGGGACCGGTCAGAGGGGTGTGTGTTTTTCTTTAAACTTTTTGTTTTATATTGAAGTATTGTATTGTTGATCCTGCTCACAGTGCCAATTGTTTCTCTGTATCTCACTGTGCGCACTGCTCACTGAACCCATGGTAGGCAAGGCAAGAACCAAGAGGCTGGAAGAAAAAGCGAGGACCTGTAGGAACTGCAGGAACTGCAGATGCAATTATTGTCTCCCGGCGGCACAGCATAATACAGCATAACTACACACAAGCCTTCAGGGCTTCTCCAGGTGAAGCTTATATATACTTACAGGACAAAAAGTAGCCCGTGGCCAAGAGAACACCTCGTGACGTGCATGCACAGTGCTAAACGTGATCTCGGCTGTTACATAACCATGCAAAGTCACTGTTTAAAGAACACGCCGCGAGAGGCTGCAAGAGCGTGGGGCGCAAGCGCCTTACTGACGCTGTCTTGTTAATTTCCCCACAAGTATCAGTGGTGTTCCTTGGCTCTATATAAATAGGCTCACATGGCATGAACTCTTTAAGTCTGACTTGTATTCCTCAGTATTATATTTTAAGATTAATGAATATTGTTATGTGAAGCTGTAGATCCTTCGCTGTGGGAGAAAGAAGATATAAATGTGAAGGGGAAAGATCAAAAATAACCCCAATGCAGTGGATGTTAGGGATGACTAGAAAAATATTTGCTTTTCCTAGTTGCATCTGCCGAAAGGACCTAGAGGCAATGATACCCCAGAAACAATGAACAGATAGGGCACCCAAATCTTGATTCCTGTATGCCATACCCCCTTAAGAAGGACCAGGGCTGGAGAAATAACTAAATCCAAAGTTGAGTCAAGAAAAGTAGAAGATGATGCTGAGACCGGCCGTGACCTGGAACCCTCCGCTGCAGCACTGCAATGCTTGCACCTGGACAAACATCTCCTCGGGCAACAAAATGCAAAGAAACTATAAGGGACTGAAAAGAGCTGTGTGCATGCACAGTTGGGGCGAATTATGGACAACAAGATACAAAAGACGAAAAAAAAATTTAGCTGCCACTTTTGAAGAACTGGGAGCAAAAGCAGGGTAATGTGAATGCCCCCTGCACACACCACCACCAAAGCAGTGGGCAAGTCAGCTAAGCCACCCCTCCTGCCCAACTCCTGGACTCACCTCTACCCTCACCCCACGTACGCAACCAGCTCATCCCCTTTGGTGAGTGAGCCAGCAAGGGAATCTGTTACTTGTTTTTGCTCCTCTCTGCTGCAGGGGGGGCTCCAATAAAGCCTTGCTTAAATTTCTTGTCTGACCTCTGGTCAATTTCCATTAATCAAGGAGGCCAAGAACCCTGGTTGGGAACAATACTAAAAATTCCACATAAAACATAAATACTTGGGGTAGGGGGGAGAAAGTTCTTCCTAGCACGACAGTACCAACTAAAAGTAGAAGTAATATCAGAGTCAGAAAAAAATGAATCCTAATAAATGCCAAAGCCATCAGATAAAAGGCTAAGAGGAGCATGTACAGTCTCAAAGCCTCTTCATACACTGCTAATTAATTTCAAGGAGAGAGGAAATGTTTGACAGTAGATGAATATGGTAGACACCAACTTACACAAGTAATCAACATGAACATCAACAATAAAGTAACAAACTGAAGTCATGTGTTTTCTTATGTGATGTAACAGGAAGAATACATTGCTTGTATTTCATTCTAGATGAAAATAATAATCTGACTCTCGTCATGAGGGAACGAAAACACCCAAATTAAAGGACTACCAAACAAATACCCTGCAGTCTTCAAAATGTCAATGTCAGAAAAGTCAAAAGTTGAGAAAATAACCAAAACGACATGACATCTAAATATAACACATGACTCTGGGTTACATTCTGAATTGAAAAGAGACAGTGCTATAAAGAACACTGCTATAAAGAGTAGCTCACTAATTTTGCATTAATCCAAGCAAGAAAGAATGAGTTTGGGATGAAGGTATAAGCTGTGGAAATTAATATAAAATATATGTTCAAAAACAATACTATATCTATGCTAAATTTCCTAAATTTTATAACTGTAATGAGTTATATTAAAATTTTCTTGTAATTAGAAGATTCATGCTGAAGTATTTTGGAATTAAATATTGTGATGTCAACATCTTACCCTGAATTGGTTCAACAAAAATGAAGTTGATAGATAATGATGATGGTGAAGATAGACAGAGATATAAAGCAAATGTGGCAAAATGTTAAATAATTGGTGAATCTAGGTGAACAGTATTTGATGTTCATTGTACTTTTCTTGGAGTTTTTCTGCAGCTTTGACATTTTTAAAATAAAAAAGTAAAAAGTTTGAAAAGAATATATCTATTAAATATTTTTAGTTATAATTATGTATATGTCAGTTTTAAAAAATCAGAAATATCAGCTATCAATGTGCTATAATGAATCCTTTGTTAGCCTGAAGCAAAAATACAATTGAACTGTCACTACTTTCTTATTTAGAATGCACAGAGAGTTATTTGGCAATAGATGCTAATCATACTGGCTTATTTAAACTGATTTGTTATGACAAGATGTCCTAGGAAAGAACAGAGGTGGGGGAATCTGAACTTTGCAAAAGAATAAAATTTACAGTTAAAAATAGAAGACAGTACACTGTAGGGGGACAGGGGGCAGCAAGGAGGGCAGGTTGGAGGCACTAATTTTGCACAGACAAGGAAGTGTGAGTTTGGGACCAAGGCAATAGCTGTGGAAGAAGGGAGAACTGCAGAGACTCTATATTTTCAGAGTAGATCAGTGAGGAGGCTGATGGACAGAATGTGGGGTATGAGGGAAAAAGAGAGGAGTCAATGGTTGCTCAAAAGTTTTGGACCTGGGTAAGAAAGTAAATGTGAATAGATGCTTACGGGAGGATGAACACTGGTAGGCAGCTCTGTAGGCAATGACTTCTTCAAAGGAAGAGAGGATGAAGGGCTTCCGAGATGAAGGTTCCATTTCTTGATCTGGGAGACGCTTATAAGGTGACATCACTACAGATGCTATGGACATTAAAAGAATAATAAGGGAACACTGTGTGTGAGTGTATGACCACAAAATTATCAACTTTGGGTGATTATAATGTGTCTATATAGGTTCATCTGTTACAATGAACGCATCACTCAGTGGGAGATGTTAGAAATAGGAGAGGTTATGGATGTGTGCAGGCAGAGGGTATGTGGGAATCTCTGTACCTGCCCCTCAATTTTCCTGTGAGCCTTAAACTGTTCTAAAAAATAAAGTCTTAATAATTTTCAAAAATGGTTAAATAACATCTCACAAGGCCATAATGCCAAGTCAATGGTAAACCTGGAACTCAGATCCAGGTCTCTCTGATGCCATGGCAGTGTGATCTTAGCCAACCTACAATGCTTGCAGAGATGTAACTTGCAACACAGCCAGCTGGAAATGAAGAAACTGGACTCAAGAGAAAGGAGTAGGCTGGAGACACGCTCTCAGTGAACCCTGTCATGCCCTTCGGTTACCCACTGAAGGAGCTCCCATCTGGAGACTGGGATTTACTGAAGGTGAAAAGTCTCCCACAGATGCAATTCCTGGAGAAAAGCCATCTACAGGATGAGCGCAATGGATTTGAAATCAGACCTATCCATGTTATTAGATCTTCCAAGAAGTATGCACTTGTTGCAGAATCTGAACACATTTCTATAGTCATTTGACATCATCTCAAAGAAGCTTCAAGTCGTGACATATATAACTTTCAGACAGAAAATAAATGAAGCCAAGGCAAAATTTTATAGAAATTCACAACAGCTGAATTTCTGGAATAAAAACTTAGTATTCAACTGCTCCCTTGACTCTGAGATAAAAAGGCCTTTACAATAGTCAGGATATATTGGGAACAGTTACAGCTGTGCTACCCTGTGCTACCCTGGGGGAACAAGCTTAAAAGGCAATGAAAACACACTAATCTTCCCAATTTGAGAAATTCTAGAAGAAGAAAAATGCCTGAAATTGCAAGACAAAGACCACCTTCTATCCTTATTAACCAAAATAAAAAAGGTCCCTCACTATTTCACCTGCACACACATCCACCTACTAGAAGGCACAGGAAAACAATCAAATCACTCTGGAATGCATTCATGGTGGATTAGATAAATCCTTTTCTCTCTGTCCTATTTCACTGGCACCTAGGTAATGTGACCCTGACTGCATGAGCAATGCCTCGCAAATAAAAGCTGCAGGAACATTCAGTACCCATTCAGTATTCCATCTTCCCAGGCCTGATATGCCCAACACCCAGTGTAAGTATATACAGCACCATAAACTACAGTGCTATCTCCAGCTACTACTGTGGATAAATCTCAGTTTCAAAGGACACTATTGGAGAGAAAAACACAGAATGAAACTTCGTAAGTGGGACGCAAAGTGTCAACTGAAGAGCCCAGGAATGCTTGAATGCCAGGTTAGGAAAGAGAGGAGCGTGGGACAGGGAAAGAGGGGTAAGGAGAGAAATAGCAGGGCAGTTCAAACAACGGCCAGGCGGGGAAGTGAGAACTGTGGCTTTTGATTTTTGTTCTCTTAATGCATAGCTAAGAATACCTTAAGGAGGTAGAATTGCATTCATTTCAATACATCTCAAATGTATTTCAGTACGTTTCAAAACACTTCAGAGTTTCGTTACATCTTAAATAAAAAATAATTCCTTAAACTCATGATGCTCCCTCCAACCCACAGTTTACTCAAATGATTTGTTACATAAAGTTACAGCAAAATCAACTTTTCCTGGAGTAATTCTAAGTTGAGCATGCATCAGTCCACAAAACTTGAACATCTGTCACCTGCTACATTATAAACAGTCACATCAAGTGCAACATACTATGGTGATATGAAAGAAGAAACACAAAGACAGGACACAGCATTGTTGATGTCAAAACCATGACACAGTAACAATAATAAGGAATTTCACCAGTAACGCCAGAGAACTCACAGAACATTCGAGTCCAAAGTACCAGCTGCCCACAGAGCCTGGTGCCATGTGTCAAACTGGCAGAGGGCGAGAAAGCAATGGTTGTAATGACAAGGTCAGGGTCAGCCGACAGACCCTAATTGGCAAACGCTTGCCTGTGTCAGCTGCTGATATTGATGAGCCGCAAAGATGACAAAGCATTGCACAATCATGCCCTCCTTCCTCCCGCCTCCCCAGCAACTCTGGACCAGAAATAGAAATGCATCTGTTACTCCAATCACATCTGAATATATTAACCTATCTCAACCTTAGTGTCATTCTAAGAGAACTTCTTTGTCTGGAAATGGAGCAAAGCCCTATTTTAAAGGTTATGAAAAGGGCCTAATTTGTTTTGGTTGCAAACGTGTTGTTTAGTCACTAAGCGATGTCCTCTTTTATGACCCCATGGACTATAGCTTGCCAGGCTCCTCTCTCCATGGGATTTCCCAGACAAGAACATCGGAGTGGGTTTAAATTTCCTTCTCCAGGAGATAGTCCTGACCCAGGGATCAAATCCTCATCTTCTGTACTGCAGGCAGATTCTTTACCACTGAGCCTCCAGGCTCATATGTTCATATGTACATGTGTATATTATATGTATATATCAAATAACTAAGGCTGATAGAAACTCCTCAAATTGAAAGCCTTAACTACAGCCTCAAATTTACAATAACATCCCTATTAAATTGACACTCTCAAGTCAACTCAAGCAATTTTTCTAGGTATCATCTATGTGCCAGGGACCAAGGAAATAAAAATGAAAAGGTCTGTTTTTGCTCTCACTTGAATTCATAGCCTTATGAGAAAGTGAAAGTCACTCAGTCATGTCTAACTCTTTGCGACCCCATGAACTATACAGTCCATGGAATTCTCCAGGCCAGAATACTGAAGCGGGTACCCATTCCCTTCTCCAGGGGATCTTCCCAACCCGGGGATCGAATCTAGGTCTCCCACATTGCAGATGTATTCTTTACCAGCTGAGCCTTATGAGAGAAAGAGGCAAACAGAAAAATGAGGTCACCACTATGTTAATCCATCAACGGGAGAAATGCTCTGCATATTCAGAGTTGGGGAGAAGACACTGGCAGTACATAAATTTTTTTAAAAAGGATTTAGAAGTTAAATATATATTTTAAGGGCTCCATATAAAGCAGCCTTTAAGAACTGGAATAATTAGCAAATTACGTAAGGAGAAAATTCACAGAATGAGCAACACAAATGACAAAAACAAAACAGGAAAAGATATGCAATCTGCCTCGTAATCAGGAAAGTGCAAATGAAACTCATAATGAAATGTCATTTCCTCTCCAACCAAATTGGCAATCCTAGATGCTGCCAGGATGCAGAGGAACAGGTAATGTCACACACAGCTAAAGGCAGAGTAAGGCCACCTTAGAAGGCAGTTTAGCAACGTCTCAGAACAGGAGACCGTGGGTACATGCCGTGACCAGCAACAGGTGCATAGCCTAGAGAAACTCCTGCATCCAGCCCAAGAGATCACGTACCTGAATATTGTAGTGATGCTCTCCATTAGAGGAAAATGACAGTCTAAAAGCCCATAAACTTAAAATAGATAATTAAGTGTGATGAATTTATCCACTGAAAGAGTACAAAGCAATAAAATTCCCGAGAATTATATCAACATACCAATATCCTAAAAATAGAATATCTTGAAAACAAGCAAATTATAAGAAAATAACTTCCATGACATGATTTGTGTGGTATTCAAATAAAACATAAACCAGCTACATATAATTGTATAGATCACAGGTGGTATTAGTATAAATTGTTCATGAAAATCACAAACACTAAACCCAGGACAGTAAACTAACCTGAGAAAAATAAGATAGAAAGAGGGAGATAAGAAGTTTCCTTTAATGTTTGAAGGTCATTATTTCTCTTGGTTATGGATTGGAACTACTGTAAGACACTAACAATAAGCTCCAAAAATGAAACAAAAGCAGAGGTAAACAAGCAATTTGTTCTGCCTCAAGATAAATGACAGTGAAATTAGAGTGAATAAAATGATAATGAGTCATTGGTGGTAGTGGTGGTGGTCTAGTCACTAAGTCGTGTCCAACTCTTGCAACCCCATGGACTGTAACCTGCCAGGCTCCTCTGTCCATGGGATTCTTCAGGCATTCAGTTCAGTTCAGTTCAGTTCAGTCACTCAGTCGTGTCCGACTCTTTGCGACCCCATGAACTGCAGCACGTCAGGCCTCCCTGTCCATCACCAGCTCCCAGAGTCCACCCAAACCCATGTCCATTGAGTCAGTGATGCCATCCAACCATCTCTTCCTCTGTCGTCCCCTTCTCCTCCTGCCCCCAATCCCTCCCAGCATCAGGTTTTTTTCCCAACGAGTCAGTTCTTCTCATCAGGTGGCCAAAGTATTGGAGTTTCAGCTTCAGCATTAGTCTTTTCAATGAACACCCAGGACTGATTTCCTTCAGGAAGGACTGGTTGGATCTCCTTGCAGTCCAAGGGACTCTCAAGAGTCTTCTCCAACACCACAGTTCAAAAGCATCAATTCTTCTGTGCTCAGCTTTCTTTATAATCCAACTCTCACATCCACACATGACTACTGGAAAAACCATAGCCTTGACTAGATGGATCTTTGTCGACAAAGTAATGGCTCTGCTTTTAATATGCCATCTAGGTTCATCATAACTTTCCTTCCAAGGAGTAAGTGTCTTTTCATTTCATGGCTGCAATCACCATCTGCAGTGATTTTGGAGCCCAGAAAAATAAAGTCAGCCACTATTTCCACTGTTTCCCCATCTATTTGCCATGAAGTAATGGGACCATGTGCCATGATCTTAGTTTTCTGAATGTTGAGCTTTAAGACAACTTTTTCACTCTCCTCTTTCACTTTCATCAAGAGGCTCTTCAGTTCTTCTTCACTTTCTGCCATAAGGGTGGTGTCATCTGCATATCTGAGGTTATTGATATTTCTCCAGGCAATCTTGATTCCAGCTTGTGCTTCCTCCAGCCCAGAGTTTCTCATGATGTACTCTGCATATAAATTAAACAAGTAGGGTGACAATATACAGCCTTGATGTACCTCTTTTCCTATTTGGAACCAGTCTGCTGTTCCATGTCCAGTTCTAACTGTTGCTTCTTGACCTGCATACAGGTTTCTCAACAGGCAGGTCAGGTGGTCTGGTATTCCCATCTCTTTCAGAATTTTCCACAGTTTATTGTGATCCACAAATCCAGGCATTACCTGGCATCAAAAAAAGAAAATCTGCCACGGAGAAGTCAGAATGTACTAAAAATTTTTGAGAAAAATACTTTGATCCCAACACTGACTTGGAGGGTCTGCTGCTTTCTGCTCACTGATTGCAACTGAGACTGGACACAGTCGCTGTGATCAAATACTCCGTGTAATCTGCACAAGCACTAAAGGTGCCCTTTTCATTTCCTCCAGTGGAAACTCAGAAGTGTCTTATGACTATGAAGGCAGCAGCTCCCCAGGATCCTGCTCCTCTTGAAAATCAAACTGCTGGACAGCAACTCACTTTCAGGGCAAAATCTTTCTGTGATACTGAACAGTGCTGGATCCCACTGTTAGGGATAGGCTGAAAGGAAGAGAGAAACTGCATCTGCCTATTGATACCTCCATGCAGCAGTTCAGCAGTGCAGTAAACAAATACTTATTAAGCACCTACTGTGTTCCCGCCACTGTCCTGAGCAAATGGAGGGAGGTGAATTACACATGATCTATTCCTTGCAGGAAGATCTGAGAGGGACTCGTAAATAAATAAGAGCACGCAAGAGGGATTCATTAGTGCCAGAGGAGACCAGGGGAGGTGGGGAGATAGGTCTGAACAATAAAATAAAATAAAACAGCCCTTCGCAGAAGTTTTGAAGGGCACTTCAGGCAGAATCCCAAAGTCATGAATCTTAAAGCTGGAATAGAGTTCATTTAAAACAAGGTCTGTGAGGTCAGGGTGAGGAAGACTGGGGGAAAGAGGGCATAAAAGGAGGTGAAATAAATGTTCTTTCACCAAGCCTGGTGATTGAAATCTCATGCAGGAATAATTGGTGGGCCTCAGGTAAAAGAGAAAGTGCACAATACTTTCAAAGTTTCTTCTGGTTCTTTGGATAGATGGTATATCTATCTATCTATATTTTTCTCAGACAAAAATTTATGTATCCATCTATAGGATAGAGAGGTCAGAAATACAATCTACCTACTTATGGCCAATTAATCTTTGCCAAAAGAAGCAAGAATATACAATGGAGAAAAGACAGACTCTTCAAAAAGTGGTGCTGGGGAAACTGGAGAGGTATATGTAAAGGAATGAAATTAGAACATTCATTCAAACCATACACAAAAATAAATTCAAAATGGATTAAAGACCTAAATGTAAGATACTATAAAACTCTTGGAGGGAAATATAGGCAGAGCATACTGACATAAATCACAGTCATATTTTTTGGATCAATCCCCTAAAACAAAGGAAATAAAAGCAAAAATAAACAAATGGGACCTAATTAAACTTAAAAGCTTTTCCACAGCAAAGAAAACCATCAACAAAATGAAAAGAAAACATACTTAATGGGAGAAGATACTTGCAAATGATATGACCAAGAAGGTCTTAATATACAACATATACACATAACTCATACAACTCAACATCAAATTGAAAAATGGGCAAAAGAACTGAACAGCAGTTTCTCCAAAGAGGAAACACAGATGGTCAATAGGCACATGAAAAAGTACACAGCATCACTAATCATTAGGGAAATGCAGATTAAAAGCACACAGAGATATCACCACACTCATAAGAATGGTTATCCTCAAAAAGAACACAAATAAGAAAGTTAGTAAAAATGTGGAGAAAAGGGGAACCTCATACACTGTTCATGGAAATGTAAATCGGTGCAGTCACTGTGGAAAACAGTATGGCAGTGTCTCAAAAACTAAGAATAAAACTATCATGAGACCCAGCCATTTCACCCCTGGGTATATATCAAAAAAAAGAAAAAAAGAAACTAATTTGAAAAGATTCATGCACCTCAATGTTCATAAGCAGCATTATTTACAATTGCTATTTAAAATTAAAATAATTGTACAATTATTTACAATGGAAGCAACCTAAACATCCATCAACAGATGGATGGATAAAGATGCAGCATACATACTACTCAGCCATAAAAAAAGAATGAAATTTTGACATTTGCAGCAATGTGGATGAACTCGCAGAACAGTATGCTAAGTGAAATAAGTCAGAGCAAAACAAATACTGTATGATGTGAGTAACATGTGGAATCTAACAAATACAACAAACTAGTGAAATAAAAAGGAAGCAGAATCAGATTCATAGATACAGAGAGCAAACTAGTGGTTACCAGTGGCGAGTGGGAAAGGGGAAGGGGCAATATGGGGGGGAAGGGGGTTATTAGATTATACTAAACCATGTTTGTGAAGCTTTTGATAACTATAAAGCACTAGAGAATTTAAAGAATCTTTCATTCAATTTAAAAACTTTTTAAATTAAAACAAAAGTTTCTGCTGGTTCTCTTAATAGTTGGTAACTTTTTTCCCAAAGATTTATTTTTATATATGCATATATATATATAGCTGTAGAGATGATAGATAAATATGTGCTGAGTTGCTCAATTGTGTCGAACTCTCTGCGGCATGGACTGTAGCCTGCCAGGCTCCTCTGGACTGTGGGATTCTCCAGGCAAGAATACTGGAGTGGGTTGCCACGTCATTCCCTATTCCAGGAGATCTTCCAGACCCAGGAACTGAATCCACGTCTTTTGTGTCTCCTGGATCAGCAGGCAGATTCTTTACCACTAGTGCCACCTGGTTGAAAATATATGTAAATTTCAAAGTATAACTTTTATGTAAGAAAGCCTAAGAGCCCTAGGAAAGGCCAGGGAGGGGAGAAGGTGAAACAAGTCATCTGCAGTGTGTTCTGCATGATAAAGTCACGAGCACATGAGAGTCTTGAGCAGGAAAGAGGAGCAAAGGCACCAGGGAAGGGATGTGGGGCTCTAGAATGTGGAGAGGAGGAGCCCAGTAGAAGTCTTGGGGAAAGGGTACCGTATCCAATTTGGCGTTACAACTTGGCAGGTCGCTGGAAACCAAGTGAAAAAACCCCGTAGCTGGTGATGGAAGACAAGCTTCCAAGAACAGGATACTCAGTACCCAGCGTCAAGTACTTCCCATCCTGTGCTGTGTTGTAAATTCACCCCCACTGGCTTTCTAAGCTTCAGTAAAAGCCGACTCCATACAACAGTGTTGTGCTGGTGGCATTTAAAGGAAAGCAGTAAGAGGGGCAACGTCTAATGAAACAACATAGAAAGCGGAAGAGTGACAACCAGAGGGATGGTTGAGGATCCATCAGAGAAGGAAGGGAGAGCAGGAGGTTATAGGAACTGAGATTACATGATCTTGGTGAAACTTTTAAAATACTCATTTCCCATAAAATGAGGTAAAGAGAACCAAGGCAGCTTATTTGGAAATTAACGGTAAAGATGACAGTTCAGAGCTGAAGTGCTTTCAAATATTCAAGACATCATAGTTGCTGTCATATGCATATTATACACACACACACACACACACACACATATAAAAGACTAGATTGATGGTACAAATAATAAATGCTAGAGAGGGTGTGGAGAAATAGAAACCTTTCTGCACTGTTGGTGGGAATGTAAACTGGTACAGCTGCTGTGGAAAACATTATGGAGGTTCCTTGAAAAAACTAAAAATAGAATTACCATATGATTCACAATCCTACTCCTGGGCATATGTCCAGACAAAATTATAATTCAAAAAGATACATGGAACCCTATATTCATAGCAGCGCTATGCATAATAGCCAAGACATGAAAACAACCTAAATGTCCATTAGCAGATGAATGGACAAAGAAGATGTGGAACATATATACAATGGAACACTACTCTGCCATGAAGAAGAACAAAAGTAATGCCATTTGCAGCAACATGATGCAACTAGAGATTATCATACTAAGCGAAATAAGTCAGAAAGAGAAAGACAAATACCATAAAATATTACTGACATGTGGAATCTAAATCATGATACAAATGAACCTAAACATGAAACAGGAACAGACTCATGGACATAGAGAACAGACTTGTGGGAGGCATGGACTGGGAATTTGAGATTAGCAAATGCAAACTATATATTTAGGATGGATAAACAATAAGATACTACTGTACAGCATAGGAAAGTTTATTCAATATCCTGTAATAAACCATATTGGAAAAGAATTTCAAAATACTATATATAACTAGATCACTTTTCTATAAACCAGAAAGTAACACAACATTGACAATCAACTCTATTTCAATTAAAAAATTTTTTTACAAATTGCCTTAGTAGAAGCATTTACATTTTTCAACTTTAGTAGTACCAATATAAAACATAGTAGATGGCAGAAACTTCACTTACTAGAACACAATTCAGTATACAGTTAAATTTGAATTTTAGATAAACACCAAATAAGCTTTTAATATAATTATGTACCAACAAATATTTAGAATGAGTAATGTTTTAGTATCAATGTGTTCCAAATAGTTAGTTCAACATTCTGAAACTAAAAATGTACCTGTCACTTACCTGAAATTCATGTCTATTTGCTAATGTGGTAACATTAGTTCCATCTTTTGTGCCAAGGCCCAAACAAGAGCTAGACATCTCCTTTTGTCTACTAATTATCTGTGTGGTATTTTATGAGCACAATTTTTAGGGAGAAAATAGGGGAAATTGATTACAAGTCTATTTTCAAGCATTGTTAATCTAATCTGTGAAGCCTGAAGCAGTAGGTGTCTCAAAGGCTTTGACAACAAAGAGCCCCCTGCTTGTCAGGAGCAGTAAATGGAACCAGTTGAAATATTTCTGCCAAAATGACAGTAGGTCAGGTGGTCATACAACCTATTCAGAGTCATTATTCCATTTTTCTGTTAGATTGCTGAGTGAAAATGAGAACAACCTGGACCAGGATTGCAGAAAACTGTTAATTTTGACCTGAATGTAAAGCTATTTTCTCATTAATGAAAAAAATGGTTCATAATCCTCAGTAACAGTTGAAATAATCTAACTACAGGTCTGGCAAGAAAGCATATGTCCTGAGTCATATATTTGGAAGATAAATGCTCCTGACTGAGCTTTATTCATCTCTTTCTTAAAGCATTTACTTGCTTGCAGACTTTATAAACGCTCTGCTGAGGTCAGCCAGTGCTCTAAGCTGATGCTGCTGTGGGTCCCATTTTTTTTTTATTAGTCCATAAACAGAATGCATTTGCATTTTCCTAACATTAATAAGACAGTCTCTGACGGCTATAGTATTATTCACTCAGTCATATCCAACTCTTTGTGACCCCTTGGACTGTAGCCCGCCAGGCTCCTCTATCCATGGAATTCTCCAGGCAAGAACACTGGAGTGGGTTGCCAGATCCCCCTCCAGGGGATCTTCCCAACCCAGGGAGCAAAACCAGGTCTCCCGCATTGCAGGCAGATTCCTTACCGTCTGAGCCCCCAGGGAAGTCTGCTCTGGAGGGTGTGGTTTTTTAAACGTCCTGCCAACTTTAATTTTTTAAGGAAAAGTGGAGTTTGGTATGCTTTTTAAGCAAGACCATGTCGAATAATTATTTTGAATATTGAACATATTAATATAGTCTACTTTTTATAGGTTCACCAGAGGTCTAAACCAGAGATCTGCAACTAAGGTCTGAAGAACAATGTGACTTGCCACCTAGGCTGGAAAAGGAACTTTTATTGGAATACAACCACACTCAATGTTTATTTATACATTGTTTTTTGCTACAACCACAGGGTTGAGTAGTTACAGCCTTTAAAGCCTAAAATATTGACTCTCTGGTCTTTACACAAAAGATTTGCCAACCTCTGGTCTAAATAAACATTTGCTACCAGGCAAGGGGACTGATCACTCACTTAGAGCTGACTTGGCAGCTTTGATAAGTCAGGCCTTGCACAGTGAAGAGACAAAGTCCAAAACACTGTCAACTTGGACAAGTCTCCTCAGGCAAGGACAACAAAAGCAAAATACACAAATGGGACTGCATCAAACCAAACGCACAGTGAAGGAAACCATCAACAGAAAAGGCAACTGGATGGGAGAAGATATTTTCAAATAATACATCCAACAAGGAGTTGATACAAAAATATATAAAGAACTTATATAACTAATATCAGAAAACCAAATTGTTTAAAATGAGCAAAGGAGCTGAATACGCATTTCTGCAAAGAAAATATACAGATGGCCAAAAAGAAAAGGTATTCATCATCACTAATCATCAGGAAAATGCAAATCAAAACCGCCATGAGAAGCTACTTTATCACATGTCAGAAGGGCTACTGTCAAAAATAAAACAAATAACAAGGACTGGTGAGGATGTGGGGAAAAGGGATCCCTTGTACACTGTTGAAGAAAATGTAAATGGATTCCATCACTAAGGAAAACAGTATGAAGTCCTAAAAAAACTAAAAATAGAACCACCATGATATGATCCAGCAATTACACTCATGGGTATTTATCCAAAGGAAACTGAAACACTGATTTGAAAAACACTATTAGAGTTTCAAAACACTGATTCGAAAACTTCATTGCAGCACTACTTACAATAGCCAAGATATGGAAGCAATCTAAGTGTCTATCAACAAATGAACAGATTGAGAAGATGTGGTACGCACACAGAAACACATATATGATGGAATATTACTCAGCCATAAAAGAAGAATACAATCTTGCTATTTGAGGTAACATGGATGGACCTGGAGAGTGTTATGCTAACTAAAATAAGTCAGACAGAGAAAAGCAAATATGGCATGATTTCACTTATATGTGGAATCTAAACAAACAACACAAAACAGAAGCACTCATAGATACAAAGAACAAATCGGTCGTTGCCAGAAAGCAGGGGTTATGGGGGCATGGATGAAATAGGTGAAGACCATTAAGAGGTACAAAAGTTCAGCTATAAAGTAATTCAAGAGTAAAGAAAGTACATAGGGGGAATATAGTCAACAATATTGTGTGGTGACAGACAAGAGCAGTCTTATCGTACTGGTTATTTTTAGGAAACGCATAGAAACAGCAAATCATTATGTTGTACACCTGAAACTGATAAAATGCTGCATGTTAATTATAACTCAAAAACAAATAATATAAATAAACATATGGAAAAATAAAGAGAAATAAATTAAATTGTGGTGATGATCACACAGGTATGTATGTAGTGCACCAAAAACCACAGAATTATACACTTGATATGAGTGAATTGTATGGTGTGTGAACTTTATCTCAATAAAGCTTTACACACACATATACAAACACACACTACCTGCAAAGGGGCAGCCTCCTCACTCAGCCTAATGCAAAAACCATTTTTAGTGGGTCATTCACCTCCATCTTTCACTCCTGGCAGACCCAGGAGTTAGTTATCTAGTTGCTATAAGAATCGAGTTCAACTCAGTTTGATGTCTTTCTCCATTTATCTTTTGAAAATAAAAAAAAAATCATTTAAAGTTGCCTCTGGCACATCACACTCTCACTGCCCATCAGAAAATACTAGCCAAAATCAATCTTAGAAACACTACCAACCAGTCTTCATCATCAGCTGATAACTTTCATTTGGGGAATATAGGAGACACATACTTTTCA